>NW_017674325.1:79779-101011 GCF_001879085.1 Nicotiana attenuata | reverse complement strand
CCTGCGAACGCGAAGGGCAATTTTGCCCAGCGAATTTTTAAGTTCAAAACAGTAGCCATTGCGGGCTTATTCCCAAATTTCACACGAGCTCTTCTTCCCCACACCCCATAAGCGATTTTTAGAGCTATTCTTCACCAAAGCATCTTGGGTAAGTATCATCTAACTTGTTTTCTTCAATTTCCTCTAGTAATTACTAAATTCCTAGCCCTAAATCATGAAATCAAAGTAGAAATTAGGGATTTTGGGTAGAGTTAGGGTTTTGAGAATTTTGGGTGATTCAACCTCAATTTGGGGTCGAATCTTAAAACAAATTATATATTTGAACTCGTGGGGTTATGGGTGATTGGGTTTGGGTCCGAGCCTCGTGTTTGGACCATGTGGGACCGGTGTTGAATTTTGGTATGTTTGGAAGAATGCTAGGGACTTCATTTCTAGGCTATGGGATTTTGTTCTGGAGTCTTTATTGATATTATTGAATTGATTATGCCTAGATATCGTTGTTTCGGAGTCGGATTGTAGAGGAAAGGCGGTATTGGAGAGTTGATAGCTATTCTTGGACCGAGGTAAGTATTTGTTCTAACTTTGGTTAGAGGGAATAGGATTAGGATATTATTCGCTAATTGCTAAATGAGGAGTACGGTGTATAGGCATGGTGATGGTTATCTATACACCGGAGTCTAGCATGACCGTGGGTCTTAACTGTGTTTGAACCGGACTTTGTGAAACATGTTTCTTGTTTGATTGCTAAGTTTCCTATAATGTGAAGGGTTGAGGAGGAATTGTGATTGGTATATTATTGGATCGTTGTCTCGAACTAGAATTTGATAATTGAGAAAGAAGTGATTAAAAGAGAAAGTGTTGTGACTTTTCCCTTGCCGGGACACGTAGTCTATTATTGTTATTGCTCCCTTGCCGGGATATTTGGGCTGTTAGTTGTACCCTTGCCGGGTTAAATCGTTATGTTGTTGAATTCCCCCTAATGGGGCCCCCTTTAGAAAGATTTTATGTATATATATTAAGAAATGGGATCGTGTGGCACGCCGACCACTTATATATTATGAATTGGGATCGTGTGGCACGCCGACCACTTATATATATGTTATGAAATGGGATCGTGTGGCACGCCGACCACTTATATATTATGAAATGTGATCGTGTGGCACGCCATCTACTTATGAATTTAGAAATGGGATCGTGTGGCGCACCGACCACTTATATATTATAAAATGGGATCGTGTGGCACGCCGTCCACTTATGAATTAAGAAATGGGATCGTGTGGCCCGCCGACCACTTATATATGAGCTATGGTATTGAGATAGTTTCGTCGTTATATCCGTTGATCTGTATTCACTGTATTTTCCCCGAGCATGCCCCCCTCCCCTTTTTAGTTGAGGTTCTCTGTTGTTATTTCTGTTGCCTTTGTATATATATATATCTGCACAGGTTGTTTTTGGTAGGTCCTGTCTAGCCTCGTCACTACTTCGCCGGGGTTAGGCCAGGCACGTACCAGCACATGGGGTCGGTTGTGCTGATGCTACACTTCTGTGCTTTTTACACAGATCATAGTACCGGAGCAGGAGCTTTTGGACAGCAGTAGGAGCGCTGGGAGCTTACTTCAGTCCGGAGATTTCCGAGGTAGCCTTGCTAGCGTCCGCATGGCCCGGAGTCTCTCTTATCTCTGTCTTTTGTTTGATTTCCCTTGTATCGGATCAGACAGTACTGTATTCTTATTCAGACTTTGTATTTAGCATTCAGTAGAAGTTCGTGAGTTAGTGACACCAGATCTGGGTAGAGGTGTATTTGAATTTCCGCACTTGGTTTCAGTTATTTATGTTTCGAGACTTCCGCTTTTATATTAATTGCCTTGTTCTTCTTTATACTATTAATGATGTTGAGAGAAGTGTTAAATTAATTGGCTTGCCTAGCTCCTATTAGTAGGCGCCATCACGACTCCCGAGGGTGGAAAATCCGGGTCGTGACACAAACCTTTTCATAAACAGCACCGAAATTGGCTATAAATACACCTTCAAATCCCAGAATATTTACTTACGAAATTTTCTGAATCTTCTTCTTCTTCTGCACAAAAATTCCAGTGTGTTTTGCAGCCTTCGAGTGGTTCGCTGTTCATCGGCGTTTTTGGTACCAATACTCCGGTGAGTTAAATCGTTCTATCCTGGGAGGATATATTCCAGAACCTCGGGTACTTGAGGGGAATAATTTTCTTAAGGACACACTTTGTATTCAGTGGGCTCGATTTGTTCCTATACCTTTCTCAGAATTTATTTTGAAGAAGTTTACTGTTTTTCGGAATTTAAATTCTACTAACTTTCTGTTTCTGTTTTCAGAAAGATTATTATTTAATTTATTTACAGCAATACAGATATTTAACAATCTTAAGGAAATTATTATTATATTCTGTACTCTGTTTGTTGGAGATTAAACAAGAACGAGAAAATTCGGAGAGGAACAATATGAATGTTTGGGCCGCATGGGTGATGTTCACAGAGATACAAAAAGTTGTGACTGTTGGTAATATTTGCGGTTGATTTTGTTACAACTAAAAACTGCCAAAAGAGTTCAAATTGTCACCGTTCTATTTCCAATAGTTAACGTAAACTATCTGGATGTTCAAACTATACTTTTTGTTGAACTTGATCAACTAGGCATTCAGTTCCAGTGATGATTCTCATAAATCATTACCAATCTCACTACTGACACTTGTCATTTTTAATCCTCTTAGTCATGTTCTTAACGGATTGAGATATAACTAACACTTATATTTGCAAGTTCAAAAATCTGCAGATGCTTGGCTCTGTTTTGTTTCACGAAACTATTTGGTGCAACATTTGACATTAACAAGAGGATGAGATTTTTTTATTAACAAAGTCACTAATTGGTCATTCACGTGAATTCCGTACTGTATCCATTCTGATGCGGAATTGAACCCAAATAGACCTTGAGGTCGAAAGTGAATATGGAGATATAGAGTTTTACTTTGCGCAAATAATTTATGAAGTTATATCCTTTACATGGTTTTTATGAAATTTATTCTCATAGGATAGATGTGTATTATGTGATGATCTCATATTATAAATTATATGCATGATCTGGAGTAATATGGTTTTATAGGTTAATTTTATTATTTCTTGACCAAATAAGTAATTTGGTAACATGCATAATATATGTGAAAGTTTTTTTTCCGAAGGTCGTATGACATGAATTATGCTTACATTAATACTTGAAAGTATTTCTGAGATCATGATATAATATATATGTAAAGATATTACATATGTTTGTTTGATTAGAGAAAGAGATCAAACTGTTTAAGGTGCTATAATGGTTTAGTTGATAAACCATTTTGGAAAGGGAATTAAAATTCTCGTGATTTTCTACACCTGTTATGGAGAATAAAAACTTCGTGATTTTCTACTTCTGCTTCGAGATCAAAATCTGCGTGATTTTGTACTCGTTCATTGAGATTAAAGTCTTTGTGACTTTCTACTCATTTGTCGGAAATTAAAGTCCAAGTGACTTTATATTCGTTTTGGAGATTAAAATCTTAGTGAAATTCTACTCCAATTTATTATTCGGGTTGAAGATTAAAAACTTCACCGTTTATTAAATTTGATTGTGTCACATATTAATTGGTTTGAAGATTAAAAACTTCACCATTTATTAGATCTAGTTGTATCAGATGTTACTCGGTTTGAAGATTAAAAACTTCACCGTTTATTAATTCTGAATGTGTCAGATTGGTTTGAAGATTAAAAAACTTCACCATTTATTAATTCTGGCTATGTCATGACACAAACAACAATTTTTGTGGTTGGCTCAACAACATAATTGAGGTGGAGAATATGAATCTCCATTTGCAGAAATATGTTCGGAATATAGAGTTATCCATCAAACTACTGCACCTTACACACCTCAATCCAACGGAATTGCGGAAAGGAAAAATCGGACATTAAAGGAAATGATGAATTCTTTATTAATAAGTTCCGGATTACCGCAGAGTTTGTGGAGGGATGCTCTCCTTACAGCTAACCGAATACTCAACAGAGTACCCCACAACAAAATGCAATCTATTCCATATGATAAATGGAAAGGAAGAAAACCCAACTTGAAATATTTCAAAGTGTGGGGGTGTCTAGCAAAGGTACAAGTTCCTTTACCTAAAAGGGTTAAACTCGGACCAAAAACAGTAGATTGCGTTTTCATTGGATATGTTACAAACAGTAAAGCATGTCGGTTTTTGGTTCATAAATCTGATAATCCCAAGATACATGTTAATACAGTAATGGAATCAGATAATGCTGAATTATTTGAAAGCATCTATCCGTATAAAACTGAAAGCGAGTCGTTAAGTGAAAGACCTAAACGACCTCGGGAAGAACCAAAGGAAAATACTCCAAATATAGAAGATCCAAGGCGTAGCAAACGTCAAAGAACATCTACTTCCTTTGGACCAGATTTTGTGACATTCTTGCTTGAAAATGAGCTTCAAACTTTTAAAGCAGCTATGTCGTCTTCTGATTCAGCATTTTGGAAAGAGGCAATCAATAGTGAGATTCTATCAATGCTGAATAACCATACATGGGAATTGGTTGATCTTCCTCCAGGAATTAAGCCTTTAGGTTCGAAATGGATCTTTAAACGGAAATTAAAGCTGATGGCACTATTGGCAAATATAAGGCAAGACTTGTTGTCAAAGGTTATAGACAAAAGGAAGGCCTTGATTACTTTGACACTTACTCGCCAGTAACAAGGAAAACATCTATTAGGGTGTTAGTGGCACTAGCGGCCGTGTATGGTCTTGAAATCCATCAAATGGATGTTAAAACAGCTTTCTTAAATGGAAAATTGGAGGAAGAGATATACATGGAACAACCTGAGGGTTTTGTGGTTCCTGGTAAAGAAAAGAAAGTGTGCAAACTTGATAAGTCGCTTTATGGACTTAAACAAGCACCCAAACAACGGCATGCAAAATTTGACCAAACAATGTTGGCAAATGGATTTAAAATCAACGAGTGTGACAAATGTGTTTACATTAAAAATACTCCAGGTCATGAAGTCATTGTTTGTTTATATGTTGATGACATGTTGATNAAATACTAAACGAGTAGTGATTAAATAGTGTTTATATTAAAAATACTCCAGGTCATGAAGTCATTGTTTGTTTATATGTTGATGACATGTTGATAATAAGCAAAAGTATGGCAGATATAAATGCTACAAAGCGCATGTTGGCTAGCAAATTCGACATGAAAAGACTTAGGAGTTGCTGATGTGATCTTAGGAATCAGAATTCACAAGACTCCACAAGGTCTAGCATTATCACAGTCTCACTACATTGAAAAGGTACTTGACAAGTTCAAGTATTTGGATTTCAAAATTGTCAAGACTCCAATTGACGTGAGTTATGCACTTCAAAAGAATGAAGGTGAAAGTGACTCACAACTGGACTATGCAAGAGTATTGAAAAGTTTGATGTATATCATGAATTGTACGCGACCAGATATAGCATGTGCTATTAGCAAACTGAGTCGGTTTACAAGTAATCCCGATCAAATATATTGGATGGCAATGAAACGAATTTTGGGGTATCTGAAACATACCCAAAATTATGCTTTGCATTATAACAAATATCCTTCCGTGATCGAGGGATATAGTGATGCAAATTGGATCACCGGATCATCTGAAGTTAAATCCACGAGTGGATATGTTTTCACAATTGGGGGTGGAGCAGTATCTTGGAAATCATCCAAACAAATGTGCATCGCCTGTTCTACAATGGAATCTGAATTCATAGCTTTAGATAAGGCCGGTGAAGAAGCTGAATGGCTCCGGAGTTTCTTGCAAGATATTCCATTTTGGCCCAAACCTTTGGCACCTATATGTATATATTGTGATAGTCAAGCGGCAATAGGTAGGGCAGGGAGCGTTATGTATAACGTAAATCTCGTCATATTCGACGGAGACACAATACCGTTAGACAACTACTCTCTAGTGGTGTTATCACAATTGACTACGTAAAGTCAAGAGATAACGTGTCAGATCCACTTACAAAAGGCCTATCTAGAGAGGCAATTGAAAGATCATCAAAGGGAATGGGGTTAAAGGCCTAGGACAAGTCATCATGGCGGTAACTCTACCTAGCAGACTGGAGATCCCAAGAGCTAGGTTCAAAGAGATCAAACAAAGTTATGAATGACGGTTCAACATTGTCAACTAACTCAACCCATTCTCGTGATGAAGACAATGTTCAAAAATGAGGTAAAGCATTAAGGCTTTTTGATGAGTCAATAAAGCTTAAAGCTTTTTAATGATTTGCTAAGTCTGGCAGGATATGACCGGATAGTGTGTCTTTAGGATTACACGTTTAGGAATCACCTATGTGAGTGTGCAGTGTAAGCCGCTTCAAGGAGAATGAAAGTAAAGGCCCATTCTCTAAGCACTCATGAAACCAGGCGGTGTTCATGGCTGAAATGAACACAACCGTGAGAACCATAGATGGTTAAGGATTGATTGTGTGACTTATGTTGTCTAGGTATACAACAAAGCTCGACGGTTCAAAGATATCAAATCTACCGATTGACCGAGTATATCCGATATAAGTTCACTACGGAAAGTTCAAAGGGAAACCTACTTATTCAGATGCAATTAATTCTTGCATGTAAAACACACACACGTCCGTGCATTCCTTTAAGTTTATAGCCATTCCCCATTCATGTGGGGGATTGTTGGATTTTGTTATTTAATAACAAAAGAAGTGTTAATGGAAAATGGTGGGAAAGAAATGGAGGGAGGTGAAATTTTGAATGAGTTCACTAATGCACTTTGTCCCTCATTGGTAGAAGGAAAGAAAATCTTTGTGTATATAAAGAGAAGCTCATCTTTTAGCTCTTAAAGAGCTAAGAAGAAGGCAAGACTCGCGCCGTCGTCATCGTCGCTCGCTCGGCTCGACTTCGGCTTCGGCTTCGGATTTGGATTTGGATTTGGATTTGTCAAAGATTGATTGATTAATCTTTTTGGACAAAATTTTTTTCAAATATTTAATTAAAGAAAATTCAATCTGGAATAACCCATTACCCGCGACCCGGTCCGGTCCGGCCCATTTTTCTTTCCCGGATTATTTTAAATCCGTTTTAAATTTCCCGCAAAATTTCCAACAGCCATGGCTGTTCTGAAACAGTGTCACACCTGTTCCAACAGCTATGGTTGTTCTGAAAGGTTGCAAACCTTTTCAGAAACAGCACCGAAATTGGCTATAAATACACCTTCAAATCCCAGAATATTTACTTACGAAATTTTCTGAATCTTCTTCTTCTTCTGCACAAAAATTCCAGTGTGTTTTGCAGCCTTCGAGTGGTTCGCTGTTCATCGACGTTTTTGGTACCAATAGTCCGCTGAGTTAAATCGTTCTATCCTGGGAGGATATATTCCAGAACCTCGGGTGCTTGAGGGGAATAATTTCCTTAAGGACACACTGTGTATTCAGTGGGCTCGATTTGTTCCTATACCTTTTTCAGAATTTATTTTGAAGAAGTTTACTGTTTTTCGGAATTTAAATTCTACTAACTTTCTGTTTCTGTTTTCAGAAAGATTATTATTTAATTTATCTACAGCAATACAGATATTTAACAGTAATACTCCAAACACGTTGTCTATGTCGACAAATACGTACCATATATGTTTGATAGTTTATATTATCTTATATAAAATTTTAAACTGTTAGAGATAATATACTTTTAATATTTAGGCACATGTTAATTTTTGGTTTTGTAGTAATATGGAGGTTGTTTTTTTTCCTATTTGATTTTGTCAGATGAATCAGCTGTTGGGATATTAAGTATATTAAATGCTTAAAAGATGGTGAATGGGAAATAGAGGGAAATAAAATTTTTAAGTGAAATTTTAAGTCTTCCCCTCCCNCCTTGGCAAATGGGCATTGTCCCATATTGGAAGAGGAAGAGGTTTTTAATGGGTTTATAAGCAATTGCTCTTCTTCTAGCTCTTAAAGAGTTGAGAAGAAGGCAAGCCTCGCGCCGTCGTCGTCGCTCGGCTCGGATTTGGATTTGGATTTGGATTTGGTCAAATGATCAATTGATTATTTTTTTGGACCAAATTTGTTTGTTAATAGTAAATATTAACAGAAATGTTATTAAATATCCGTTTTAATAACAAAATATTATTACTAAATCCAAGAACCGTTTCCAATTTTTCATTTTCTATTTTGGTAACAGAAAATTAACTACCCTCTTCAATTTTCCCTCTTTATTGTTGAGTAAATAGCCATTTATGTTATGGCATTTATGCTATGGCCGTTTTGCATAAACAACCATTCTGAAGAGTTGCACCTCTTCAGATTTCAGCCCAACTTTGGCTATAAATACAAGTCCATTCTCTCAGAATTTCCATACGATTTTCTGAGTTTCTCCTCCTTCTTCTGCATTGTTTTAACTTCAAAGTAAGCAACACTAATTGTGATTTGCTACCGAACTTTGTGTTCGCTGAAACACTGGGGTTTGAAGTACCACTACACCAGTGTGTAATTCGTTCTATCCTGGGAGGAAATAATCCATAACCTTGGGTACTAGGAGGGGATTAAATTCCTTAAGGAAACATTATGAATTCAGTGGGTTCGGATTAAATTCTGTTTCTGTTTATGTTAATTTATTTTCTCCAAAATTATTTTACAAATACAGTTTGCTAACAAGCTTAAAAAATTTAATTTGTATTCTGTATTTGCGTTATATTCACTGTTTTGGAGTTTAAAACCTTTGTGGGTTTTTACTTCGTTGGAGATTAAAATCTACGTGATTTTAACATTTGTTTGTGTCATTCTTTTACAGAAATGACTAATGATAACGGGAACCAGGCTGTTCCAATGGTGACTGCCAATGCATCAACAAGCCGAACACTGGCGTTGGCACCGGCGGAGAAACTCGGAAAATTTTCCGGGTTAGATTTCAAGCGGTGGCAGCAGAAGATGTTCTTCTACTTGACTACTTTAAGTCTGCAGAAGTTCATCAAGGAAGATGTTCCTGTTCTGCCCGATGAAACTCCAGAGAATGAATGCTTTCTCGTGATTGAGGCGTGGAAGCATTCTGATTTTCCGTGCAAGAATTATGTTCTTAGCGGACTGGAGGACGATTTGTATAATGTCTACAATGTCTACAGTGGCGTGGATACGTCAAAAGAATTGTGGACTACGCTTGAAAAGAAATACAAAACTGAAGATGCCAGGTTGAAGAAATTCGTTGCAGCCAAGTTTTTGGACTACAAAATGGTAGATAGCAAGTCTGTTATTACCCAAGTCCAGGAATTGCAAGTGATTATTCACGATCTCCTTGCTGAAGGTATAAATAATTCATACTGATGTTGAAAGTAGTAATCTTAGTATTTTTACTAACAGAAATTTCATTGAAGGTCTTGTAATTTACTTCTATTTACGCTAGTACTGACAGTAAGCTTAGAAATATTATGTGGAATAATTTGTTAGATATGCATAATGTTATTAGAGGTCCCTGGGTAGTAGGGAGTGATTTTAATGATGTCTTAACTTTGGAGGAAAAATTAGGAGGCAGGAAAGTTAGTCACAAGAGAACCAAGATCCTTTGGGACTTCATCAACACTTGCATCCTAATTGACTTAGGTTTCAAAGGCCTTAAGTTTACGTGGTCTAATAAAAGGAAAAAAAACAAAGGTCTCATTCTAGAAAGACTGGACAAAGTTTTTGCTAATAAGGAATGGATTGATTTATTTTCAGAAGCATCCATTACCCATCCTCCCAAGGACTCACTCGGACCATACCCCCCTTTTAATAATTTGTAACCCTAAAAAATGCAACAACTTTAAAAAACCTTTTCGGCTAGAAACTTTTTGGTGTCGCCACCCGGATTTTATAAACCTAGTAAGAGATAGTTGGAATAATTCTAGCTACGTCCATAGCTCCCAAAAATTTTGGGACAACATTATTTATTGGAGCCAAAAACACTTTGGTGATACTCACCTAAAGAAGTTAAGGATAATTGCTAGAATTAATGGCATACAGCACTCCAATAATTACCACTCTAGTCCTTTTCTCCAAAATTTAGAGTCAAAACTTCAACAAGATTATAGAGAAATCCTCAAACTAGAAGACGGGTACTGGAAAATTAGAGCCAGGATGTCCTGGGTACAAGAGGGCGATGCTAACACGAAATTCTTTTATATTAGTGCAACCAATAGGGCTAGGAAAAACAAAATAATTTACTTCAAAGACAATTTTGGTAATTGGATCAATGAGCCAAATCAAATCCTAGACCATACCCTCAATTACTTTGAAAATGCTTTCAAAACTGAGCATTGTGCTACAAATTGGTTTTCTATAAAAAAACAATCCAAAAACCTTCACCAATATTGATCATTCAACCCTTGATGATCAATTATCTAAGGGTGAAGTTCATAAAGCAATATTTTCCTTCAAGCCATTTAAATCACCCGGACCGGATGGCATACATCCTTTTTTTTACCAAAAATATTGGAGCATTGTAGGCCAATCAGTTATAGACCTATGCACTCAAGTATTCAAAACCCAAACTCTTCCCCCGGATATCAACAATACTTTCATCTGTCTAATCCCCAAAGTTCCCAACGCCAATAACCTAAAAAACTTTATACCCATAGGTCTTTGTAACACCATTTACAAGATCATAACAAAAATCATTGCTAATAGAATTCAACCCTTCCTTAATCAAATCATTAGCTCCTTCCAGGCTAGTTTTTTAAAGGGTAGAAGGTCGTCAGACAATGCTATCATAATTCAAGAATTGATATCCCAATTCAAAAAAATGAAAGGGAAAAAGGGTCACATGATCCTTAAATTGGACCTGAAAAAAGCTTTCGATAGATTGGAATGGTCCTTCATCTATTTAACACTCTCTCACTTCCAATTTGCAACCAATATTAAGAACCTCATTATGAACTGTATTAGTACTAGCAATATTGCTATTTTGGTAAATGGTGTTACAACCTCTTTCTTTGCCCCAAGTAGGGGGATCAGACAAGGTTGCCCCCTATCACCCTTTATTTTCATCCTGTGTATGAAAATGCTATCACGACTGATCTGCCATCAAGTAGATACTAACCTTTGGGACCCTATTAGCCTAAACAACCAACACACTAGTATATCCCACTTGTTCTTTGCAGACGATCTAACCCTTATGGCAAAGGCCAATAAGAAAAACCTTCATACCATCAAGAATTGCCTTAATACTTTTTGCAATATGTCAGGGCAAAAATCAACAAGGAAAAACCAAAAGCTTTGTTCTCCAAAAATTGTCCTATTCAGTTAGCCAAAGAAATTGCCTTAGGGTTCAACATTAAGATCACCAATAAATTTGTTACCTATCTAGGCTTTCCAATCCTCAACAATTCTCCCAAAGCATCTGATTATCAATTCATTATCGATAAAATACGGGCTAAGCTCTCCAACTGGAAAACAAACTTCCTTAACATAGCGGGAAGGACTACCTTAGCTCTTGCAACCCTCACTTCAATTCCAAACCATGCTATGCAATACACCTTACTCCCCAAAAAGATTCTTAAACAAATTGATCAAATTCAAAGGAATTTTATTTGGGGTACCACATCTAATCGAAAAAAGCTTCATCTTATTAATTGGAATATTGTTACTAAGCCTAAAGTCTTGGGAGGTCTAGGAATGAAAGATGTCCAGTCAAAAAATAAAGTCTTATTAAGTAGCTTATCTTGGAGATTACTTAATAACACTTCCTCCCCCTGGGCTAACCTCCTAATCCGCAAATATTGCAACAAAAGTTACAACCACTCCTCCTTTATATGAAAAAGTATCCTTAATGGCTGGAAAACCTGTAGCCAAGGAATTCAATGGCTCCCGGGCAAAAACTCTAACCTAAACAGTTGGGAAACTCAATGGATCCCACAATTACCAACTTTGAGAGCATGCATTGAAGGTCCTCTTCAACTAAATGAGGACTCCCTTCCCATTAAGAAATTGCACCACAAAGGAAAAAGGAACTTTGACAAAACATCCTTTATTATTCCCCCCTCAATCTTTGATAAAGTCAATTCAATACCTCTACCCCTTCAAAACTTTGATAAGCCTCTATGGAGACTTAGCCCAAACGGTTTATTCAATACAAAATCTTGCTACAAATTACTGAACCATGGGGACAGAGATACTAATCATGAGTTTGAGTGGATATGGAAACTGCCTTGCCCTAATAAAATAAGATACTTCATATGGCAAACTCTTCACAATAAAATTCCTTGTCGTTCACATCTCCACCACATTGGAATCAACATAAACCCAAACTATCCTAGTTGCCAAGATCAAGAGGAGACAATCACTCACATCTTCCTCACATGCCCCATTGTCTCGGGCATATGGAAACAATTAGAAATTGCAAACCTGATCTCCAATGACGACACTCATTGGATCATCAAATTAAAGGATAAAAACATCAACTCCCTCCCCCTAAATCTTCCTTGGAGTAATCTTCTCCCTTTCCTTCTATGGGGAATTTGGATTAACAGAAACAACAACAATGTCAATAACACCCACTACCCCCCTCGCATGAATGACATTTGCAAACTGGCCTTTGAATTCCTCTTTTTCAACTCCACTGGTACTACCCCCATGGATAAATCCATTATTACCATAAAATGGCACCCCCCCATAACGTGAATGGTATAAACTAAACACTGATGGGGCCTTCAAACATGAAGGTAACAAATCAGGTATTAGAGGAGTCTTTAGAAACCATAAGGGAAAATAGATATTAGGGTTTCAAAAGATAAACAAAGCTCAATCTCCTTTACACTCAGAACTCCAAGCAATCCAAGAAGGATTAAGAATAGCAACAACTTACAACCTGTTTCCGCTAGAAATAGAAACAGACTCCACTGAAGCCATCAATGCTATAAACCAAGACCACTTTGTTGTAACTAATACTGTTCATTCATGCAGGTCATTGATGCTCCAGCAGAAGGACCTGTTCCTACGGCATAACTTCCGGGAAGGAAACCAAGTAGCACACCTATTGGCAACGGATGCATGCAAAGATGTTTTTTGGCAACCAAGTAAGGAAACAACAAAACTACATCCAACTCCGCCTCATTTTGTGAGCTCACAACTAGCAAAGGATCTGGATGTGGTCCACTACTACAAGAAGTCACTAGACATTTTGGCTTATAATAGACTAAAACTACTAGGAAATCAAAATGTCACAAAAATTGGTTCACCAATTAGTGACGATTTTTACTTTCGAAGCATATGTAACAAGAACAACTTCTAGTCTTTATATAATATAACTATCCATATTATCAACAAAAAAAAATAGACGCATTCAAGCAATACAAAAATGAATTTGAAATGCAACTTAACAAGAAAATTAAAATGATAGGAAGTGATAGGGGTGGTGAATATGAATCTCCTTTTGAAAAAATATGTTTAGAATATGGAATTATTCATCAAACGACGGCTCCTTACACGCCCCAATCCAATGGGATTGCAGAAAGGAAGAATTGTTCATTAAAGGAGATGATGAACGCATTATTGATAAGTTCTGGTTTGCCACAGAACTTGTGGGAGGAACCGTTCTTACGGCTAAGCAAATACTAAATCGAGTACCCCATAGCAAAACACAATCCATTCCATATGAAAAATGGAAAGGAAGGAAGCCCAACTTGAATTATTTTAAAGTGTAGGGGTGTTTGGCAAAAGTACAAGTTCCTAAACCCAAAAGGGTAAAATAGGACCGAAAATCGTTGATTGTGTTTTCATAGGATATGCGACCAATAGTAAAGCATATCGATTCCTGGTTCATAAATCAGAAAATCCCGACAGTCATAATAATACGGTTATAGAATCAGATAATGCTGATTTCTTTGAAAATATATATCCGTATAAAAATGAATGTGAGTCGATTGGTGAAGGATCTAAACGACCTCAGGAAGAAACAAAATAAAGTACATTTAATCAGGAGGATCCAACACGTAGTAAATGTCAAAAAACGTCTACTTCATTTGGACCAGATTTTGTGACTTTCTTATTGGAAAATGAGCCTCGAACATTTAAAGAAGCTATGTCTTCTTCGGAATCATTATTTTGGAAAGAGGCAGTCAATAGTGAAATAAAATCCATATTGAACAACGATACATGGGAATTGGTTGATCTTCCTCCTGGAAATAAATCGTTGGGTTCTAAATGGATCTTTAAGAGGAAAATGAAAATGATGGCACTATTGATAAATTTACGGCAAGACTTGTATTCAAAGGGTATAGACAACGAAAATGTCTTGACTACTTTGACACATACTCTCCAGTTACAAGAATTACGTCCATACGGATGTTAGTAGCATTAGCTGCGGTGTATGGTCTTGAAATTCATCAAATGGACGTTAAGACGGCCTTCTTGAATGGAGATTTGTAGGAAGAAATCTACATGGAACAACCTGAAGGGTTTGTGGTTTCAGGTAAAGAAAAGAAGGTCTGTAGACTTGTTAAGTCCCTTTACGGACTAAAACAAGCACCCAAACAATGGCATACGAAATTTGACTATATTGTCAAATAGTTTTAAGATAAATGAATGTGATAAATGTGTGTACATTAAAAATGTTCCAAATCATATAGTCATTGTTTGCTTATATGTGGATGATATGCTGATAATGAGTAATGACATTGCCAACATAAATGCTACTAAGCGTATGCTAACTAGCAAGTTTGATATGAAGGACTTAGGTGTTGCTGATTTAATTCTGGGGATTAAGATCCATAAGACTCCTCAAGGTCTGGCATTGTCACAATCTCATTATATTAAGGCAGTACTTGAAAAATTCAAGCACTTAGGCTTTAAAGTTGCAAAGACTCCAATTGACGTGAATCTTGCATTAGCAAAGACCAAAACATATCACAATTGGATTATGCTCGTGTGTTGGGATGCTTAATGTACATCATAAATTGTACACGACCAGATATATCTTGTGCTATAAGTAAATTGAGTCGATACACGAGCAATCCAGGTCAATCTCATTGGATGGCAATGAAACGAGTTTTGGGATATTTAGAACATATCCAGGGCTTTGCTTTGCACTACAGTAAATATCCTGCAGTGATTAAGGGATAGTGTGATGCAAATTGGATCACCGGTTCAACTGATTTTAAGTCCACAAGTGGATATGTATTCACTATTGGTGGAGGAGCGATATCTTGGAAGTCATCCAAACAAACTTGTATTGCCCGCTCTACAATAGAGGCTGAATTCATAGCCTTAGATAAAGCCGGTGAAGAAGCTGAATGGCTCCGGAATTTCTTGGAAGACATTCCATTTTGGCCCAAACCGTTGGCACCAATGTGCATACATTGTGATAGTCAAGCGGAAATTGGAAGGGTTGGGAACGTTATGTATAACGGTAAACTCGTCATATACGACGAAGACATAAAACCGTTAGGCAATTAGTCTCTAAGAGGAATTATCACGATTGACTATATAAAGTCAAGTGATAATGTGTCGTATCCACTTACAAAAGGCCTAACTAGAGAGGTAGTTGAGAAATCATCAAGGGGAATGGGACTATGGCCGAGAACAAGTCATAGTGGCGGTAACTCTACCTAGAAGACTGGAGATCCCAAGATCTAGGTTCAAGGAGATCAAACAAAGTCATTAATGACGGTTCAACATTGTCAACTAAACTTTTGGTCCATTCTCGTGATGAGACAATGTTCAGTACCAAGGATAAAGCGTTAAGGCTTTTCAATGATTTCTAAATTCGATACGGGGTATATCAAATAGTGTATCTACGGGATGACACGTTTAGGAATCACCTATATAAGTGTGAAGTGTTAGCCGCTTCAAGGAGAATTTGTAAGGCCAGTTCTCTACGCACTTATGAAACCAGGCGGTGTTCATGGCTGAAACGAACACAACAATGAGAACCAACGACGGTCAAGGGTTGGTTGTATGACTTATGGTTGTCTAAGTATACACCAAAGTTCGACGGTTCAAAGATATCAAATCTACCGATTGACCGAGTATATCCGACATAAGTTCACTACGGAAAATTCAAAGGGAAACCTACTTATCCAGATGCAATTAATCCTTGCTTGCGAATCACACAGTTTTTCATTCATATTTCCGTGATATATCCATTCCCCATTCATGTGGGGGATTGTTGGGATTTTAAGTATATTAAATGCTTAGGTGAATGGGAAATGAAGGGAAATGAAAATTTTAAGTTCCCCCCCCCCCCCCCCTTGATGAAGGAACATTGTCCGGGTATATAAGCAATTGCTCTTTTTCTAGCTCTTAAAGAGTTGAGAAGAAGGCAAGCCTCGCGCCGTCGTCGTCGCTCGCTCGCTCGGCTCGGCCTCGGCTTCGGCTTCGGCTTCGGATTCGGATTTGGATTTGGATTTGGATTTGGTCAAATGATCGATTGATTGATTAATTTTTTGGACCAAATTTGTTTGTTAATAGTAAATATTAACAGAAATATTGTTAAATATCCGTTTTAATAACAAAATATTTATATTAAATTCAAGAACCGTTTCCAATTTTTCATTTTCTATTTTGGTAACAGAAAATTAAATACCCTCTTCAATTTTCCCTCTCTATTGTTGAGTAAATAGCCATTTATGTTATGGCATTTATGCTATGGCCGTTTTGCATAAACAGCCATTCTGAAGAGTTGCACCTCTTCAGATTTCAGCCCAACTTTGGCTATTAATACAAGTCCATTCTCTCAGAATTTCCATAGGATTTTCTGAGTTTCTCCTCCTTCTTCTACATTGTTTTAACTTCAAAGAAAGCAACAGTAAGTGTGATTTGCTACCGAACTTTGTGTTCGCTGAAACACTGGGGTTTGAAGTACCACTACACCAGTGTATAATTCGTTCTATCCTGGGAGGAAATAATCCATAACCTTGGGTACTAGGAGGAGATTAAATTCCTTAAGGAAACACTGTGAATTCACTGGGCTCGATTAAATTCTGTTTCTGTTTATGTTAATTTATTTTCTCCAGAATTATTTTACAAATACAGTTTGCTAACATCAGCCACTGCCATTTACATAATTATTAGACTTTGTATTTCTTACGGTTTACGATGATAACATTATTAGGTCACCGATGTGTTGGTAAAAATTTACCCCCACCGGGTATATGCACGAAACCATTAGGCGTATGCCATGTGTTTACAAATAAACTCATATCACTTAATTATGATTAATTTATAGTATATGTTTTCACCTAATAAAATTATTTAACCGTGATAAATTGTTACAGTTTGATGCAAACATCCGGTACGATAAGTATTTCACGCATTTGGGTTCCTAGTTTACAACATCCATCCAAAACGTAAAGTTAAGGCTATGGCTATATATAGCAATGAAAATAGACTAGTCAAGTGCATTGTATGAAATTCTTAACCATGTTTAGTCTGATCAAGTTCATGTTTGAAATTCTAAACTATGTACCATAAATTAAACCTTTCTGGTTAAAGTAATAATTGAAAATGACCCATTGATGAATGGTGCAACGAAATTCAACAAAATTGATTTGCAAAGATATACGTGGAAATCAACTTATGATTTAGAAGTCATCGTCAAATTTGGCAATTTTCAGTCTTTTCTATTTGTGATCGGTATATAGTAGACATGTAATTTAACTTGTCCAACAAAAGAACAACAGAGTTGTCAATGTCATGTTATTTTCAAATAGTTCTCCTTCATTGCAACATTGTCATTTCTAGATCTTCTGATTTCTTGCTTACAACAATTTACCCTTTTTACAAACTTAATTGAAGGTGACTCGCTCATAAGCCGAGGGTCTTTCGGAAACAACTTCTTTGTCTCCTTGAAGGTAGGGGTAAGGTCTGCGCACATACTCTGTTCATTACACTAAGTCCGTTGTTGTTGTTTGTAATTGAAAGGTGACTCACAAAGCTAATTAATGAACAAAAACTTCATGCAGATGCATGTAGAGAAACTAAAGAAATAATTATAATCGTGAAAGTTATTACGCAATTACGCAAATTACCCTTTATGTCAATGTTGCCAATTCCCACAATATTAATTAAGTGAAGTGAAAACATTATGAAGTCAGACACATGCATTATTTGTAGGTTTTTTAAAGTCACGATTTTAGAAAAAGAAAAGTTGCATTGCCGTGAAATTAATCCAAATATTGAACTGTTTGCACAACTCCTTGGTATTCATTTTGAGATAAAGGGAGTAATTATCTTGTAATTCTTTGAGAATGAAGAAATTAGTACTACTCAATATATTAACGTGATAATAGTGAATATTGAATAACATAGGCTTTGTAATTTGCTTAATACGAAGAAGGAGGACACGAAATTATTTATACTTTGATCTAGCGGTGGCAAAATGGATTAAAAAATCAGTTATATCCATATTATCCACTAAAAGCGGGTTGGATAATGAACTTTTTAAAAATAGGTCAAATGTGTATAAGATTAATATTATCCACTTAAAAATGGATAACCAATGGATTTAATTTTTACATTTTCAAAAGCTTAAATTGGGGGTTCCTTAGGTTTGGAAGACTATGAATTCTCCCAAAAGTGATCATATTCAAGAAGCCATGGATAATATGGATATTCATATTATTCGCGGATTAACTCATTTTTATTCGTATTAAATATGAATCGGATCAGATAATTTCCTGCCATATCCGACCCCGCCCGTTTTTCACCCCTACTCTGATCATATATGCCTACCTAATTAGTATAGCTATGGTAATGCAGAAAAAATGTGCTGAATAAAACTAGATTTTTGTAACCTGCAGAGGAATTTGACAAAAATGGTCTAAAGTCGTCGTCGTCGCAGCCATTTTTATAAATTTGCATCCATGTTACCTCTCTACTCTTTTATGGAAATTCAATTACGACTTCTCTTGATTTTTGCTTATTCATGAGTAATAGTATATATCGTCACTCATGCGCAATAATGATTTAATTTTGAGAATTTATTTTGGACTTTGCTGTTTGGATTTTATTTTTTGCCTTAAATTATAGATTTGTTTCTTTCTGAAGTTCCAAAACGGTATTAACTAGAAGTAGTCCTGTGCAAGTTACCGTTTCTGAAATTTGGCTGGTTTTATAGCTAAGGACATTTAATGTCATACGTTGGAAACCAAGAAGAACATTGGCGAAGTTAGGAATTTATTCAAGGATATTTAAATTTGAAAGAAGTTAAAAAAAATTCCGATAAAGGGTGTTCACTATGTGTTATATATCTCTAAAACGTAATATTTTACCTATATACACATTGTAAGTTTTCGACGAACCACTGAATAAGAAGGTTAGTTAAATGAAAATATATTCTCAACTTAGGGAACCTATTTGAAAAATTAATACAAAAAATTATGTTCTTGCGGAGTACTTGAGCAGGTTAAATAATTATATATAGTCGAACACATGAAGACAAAAAAAAAATAAAAAAAAATTAAACATCTTAAGCTCTGTTTTAAAAGGCAGAATTGGAACTCGCCCCGGGCTTATGTGTGGGGCTTAGTTCTGTGAGACTTACGCCTCGGCTATCGGGGTTTACGCCCGAACACGCCCAACGCCCCGCGGACTGGGCTCGCCTAATAGAACTTTATGCAATTGTATGTAACTAACCTTGTAAATCCTCAAATTTTCTTAATAAATCATTAACTATTCAAAATTAGTTTTTCTTAATCATAAATCATTAAGCTGAGCGTATTTTATGTCTTAATTAAAATAAAAATTATTGCACGTTATCCACTAAGACTGCTATGATAGCTAATTTTAAATAAATCTTTCATTTAAAAAGTATTTATTTATTAACTTTTGTTATGTCTTTACTATATAATAGTCCATAATTTTTTTTATAATTATTTTTCTAAATATTTTTTTCACGTTTACGAGATACAATACGTATTAATTTAATAGCTCAGTATTAGCTAATAACTATTTACAAATAATTAGTTATCATGGTATTGTATGGTGAATTATGTGTCACTTTATTAAAATGTTGAAACTTAAAAATAAATGATGCTAGAGAATCATATTTAAATTGTGAATTATGTTTCTATATAAATTATCTTTCAAATAGAAAGCATATTAAATAAAAGGAGTATTTTAAGAATAATATCAAGTTATAATATCGAAATTCTTTCAAGATTCATTACTCCTTAATAGATACATTTCATATGGAATACAATACTTTTGATGTTCGAATTGTAACGACATTAAAGCTAATTTGCATATTATAATATGTCATACTTTTTGTATTATTCATAGCTGAATTATAATTTATAAATATTTTAAATAGATTATTTGTTTCAATTTTTTGATGCTAATGTAATTTTTATAATTATTTTTTATATTATACTATCTTAAAATTTTTGAAATTAGTAAATTTAAATATCCGTGGGACTTACGCCCCATGTCTCAGGATTTACGCCCCGTCTCGTCAGAGGTAAGACGCCTCGTCTCACGCCCCCGCTACTTAAAACATTGATCTTTAAGGCCGCGCGCCTCCAATGTATCCAGTCTGAAATATGACGCCTTTGAACATGGTTAATTACTAAAATATTGAAATCAAAACTTCGAACATGTTTAATAACTAATATATCTGTTTAGGTCAATTCTGGACCTTCCAAAAGTTTTATATGGTGCAGTGTGCATATGAGGATTCTCATATTCCTTCGTCATTTCACGCTCTATATATTCTAGAACTTGTCAATTAACTCGCCCTTTTCCTGAATTATACGAAGCCCCCACTAGAATGGAATGAAGATTTTATGTGGTGCACTAAAATTTGTAGTAAAATTTTTATTCTACTTCGGAAAAGAAAGAAAGTGAATGTTAGTGTAAATCAAGGGTGGCAAATGGACGGGTTGAGCTTAATTTGGGCGGGTCAAAATGGGTTAGATCAATAAATGAGTCATTGTCCAACCCAACTCAAAGTGTACTTGGCTATAAGATGGGCTAAACAATGGGTCATAACCCAACCCGCCCAACTTGACCCATGTTTTAGAACCATGCCCATCTTGCATAAAAAAACCTTTTACCTTAAAATGTGTAAGTTGAAAAATATTTTGTGGGTGGGGGTGGAGGATTGGGGTGGTGGGTGGTGCAGAAAAACGAAAAAACAGAAAATTGAAAATATTAAAAAAAAAATTAGAGGCTTTGTGCGGAGGGGGGTAGGTTGTCGGGTGGTGCAG
>NW_017674325.1:73140-79759 GCF_001879085.1 Nicotiana attenuata | reverse complement strand
GAAAGATAGACTTAATTCTGTAATTTAGTTATTTAAATGTAACCCTCGTTTCCGAATCTCATCAAATTGGAATACCCCCCAGGAAAAAGATCAACACTCTAATTTGGATGATTCTAAGTTACACTATTTTCTAGGCATGAAACATGGGATTACAGCTAGACAGATTTTTGTATTCGAGTGTATTCGATTGTATTCATGGCGTGAAACATGGGATTACAGCTGGACATATTATTGTATTCGATTGTATTCACGGCGTGAAACATGGGATTACACTATTTCTAAACGGAAAGTGAATTAATTAACATAATAGACTCCTAATATAACCCAACAAACTCAATTACAACACACAAAATTTGTATTTCCAATTATAAAAAAGATTCTCAACCGAAAGATCCCCAAAAACATAGCAATCTCCAGAAAAATTATATAATACATCTGAATACATAAATTATATTAATTAACAAAAAATATATGAATACATTCGTGCAATATAGTGAGACAGTGAACACAATGAAATACATAGAATACAGCGGGATACATTAAAATACAATGGAAAAAAAGACAATGAATACAATGAAATACATAGAATATAGCGAGATACATTGAAATACAATGAAAAAAAGACAATGAATACAATGAAATATGGCGAGATACATTGAAATACATTAAAATATATTAATAAAAAATTCAAGTTGCTCAGCCCCCAACTCCGTTGTCTTTGTTCAAGAACAACCCTAATGTCGTATCGTCGAAGCACCATCAGTATCCAGTCCTCGCTCGCCGTCACCGTTGCCTCCGGTTGCCGACGATTAGCACGTAATTACCGGCGAAATAACAGAGATTTTTGTTGATCCGATATGTTGCGTCAGAGAATGAGATTGGGAGGCTGAGGGTGGCAGTATCAATGAATAACGGCCACGGTCGAAACGGTGACGGTGGCAATTGCTCGAGTGTCCGACGGAGAAGAAGATATCGGAAAGTAGAGAGAGAGAGAGAGAATAGATATGGGGTAGGGTGAGAAGTTTTATTGTGTGTCTCATACAACTTACATTAGTTGTATGAGGCTCCTTTTTGTCTCACAAATTTATGGACCCCAATCTTACACTTCTGGGTCCACAAACATCTGGGTCCACAAAACTGTGAGACAAAAAAGATGTCTCATACAACTAGTGTCAGTTGTATGAGACACAAAATAAAATTTTTCGGGGTAGGGGATAGGAGAAATTTGAGGGGATATGAGAGAGAAAAATAATACAAAGCTTATTTTATGGCAAGAGGTGATCATAAATAGATATTTGGTATAAAAAATCAAAAGGTATGAGAGAGAAAAATAAAACAATGCTTATTTTATGGCTTAATGGTAGGAGGTAACCGTAAATAGATATTTGGTATAAAAAATCAAAAGGTAGTTATATAATATAATTTTTTTAAAAGGTATTTATTTAAAATAAATAAGGTATCAACCTTTGTTATTAGAGGTAACTACTCCTATATAGATAATATAAAACTTTTTTGCATATTGTAACGTCCATCTATATTTACCTACTATAATCGTACTCATATTAAATATTTTATAGTGTGGCATTTACATTTACTTTCTCATTTTCTGCTTTAACTTTCCTTATTCTGCCTTTAGTTGGCAAGTACAATCTAAACATGTTAATATTTCCGTACTCCTTTTCTTGTGTTCTTTTTATTTCGGGAGAAATTCAAAAATAGTCACATTTACAACTGGTCATTCAAGATAAGCCAGTTTCAAAAGTAATCGAAATTTAGCCACTTTTCATGTAAAGATAAATCTGAGCGAAAACACTATTCAAAATCCGGAAAATACGCCAATATATTATGCTGGAGTTCCAGCATAAGTATACTAGAACTCCAGCATAATATACTGGAGTTCCAGTAAAGTATACCGGTCCAGTATAATATGCTGGAAGTTCATACACAAGTGCTCGAATCTCCAGTATATTATGCTGGAACTTTCCGTGTGTTGGAGTTCCAGCATAATATGCTGGAAGTTCATACACAGGTGCACCGAACTCCAGTATATTATGCTGGATCGGTCTCTGTTGCAGCAAAATAGTGGCTATATTTTATTGACTTGGTAAACGCTGGCTATTTTTGAATGACCAGTCCAAAAACTGGCTAGACCGTGCTATTTTTACTTTTATTTTGGGTGGGTCAAATTTTCCTTTAGGGTCTGTTTGGAAAGCCACCAGATAATTGGAATTGGTGTAATTACTAGGGTAGTAATTACACAGTCTAGTAATTATACAATTGTGTAATTACGACGACCTGCTTGTTTGTGATGGTGTAATTACAGCATAATTACAAGTTTACTGTTTGGTTGCACATGTGTAACTCACCGTTAGACTAAATTATCAAAACTTAAAAGTTAATATAATAATATATGCCTATAAATTTTATAAGTATAAATAATATTATAGTTGGTTTTTAAGATATATATTTTTTCGTGAATATATATTAATTAGTAATCATATATTTATAACTAATATTATAAAAATAATTTATATATATTTTTCAAATTAATAATGTTTAGTTTAGATACTTACAAAAACTAAAAACATACGTTTTGTAAGAATATTATGGAATTCATGTTTGATAAAATAAATTAATATTTATAAATATAATATCATAACATTATCCAAATTTTTGGCAAAACTAATCTATCAATTCTAACTAAAAAATGATCAACATGCAATGTGAGCCAATACTACTAAAACAAGTAAATTGGAACCATGAATATAACACAATTTTAAAATACAAAAAAAAAAAAAAATAGTTGTATGTCAAATTCTAATATAATAATAGTAAGTTCCACTAGAACTTAAGATTAGGAAACGTAGTAAGTTTATAACCACATTCAACAACGAAATTCCACTTTAACTGCATCACTCATTATATGCCAAGTTTGTTTATGANTGCTGAATCTTCGAAAATATAAAACTACCCAATTAGACCATAATCCGTCGAACTTCGCCACTCAGTCCGTGGTATTCTCGGCATAGCCAACATTGTCGCCTTAGCGCAATAGTCCAGTATAATACGACACGGAGCCAACCAGTCTATACCCAATTTCCCTCAAATCCTAACTTACCAAGCAGCATAATAAAATAAATAATAAATAAAATATAAGCAATTACATGGAATCACAAGAAGTAAATGTAGAGAAATGAAAGATAAATAATGTACAAAGAAAAATATATTTTAAAATTTTAAATTAAAAGGTAAAAACAAAATTAAAAAAGTAAAATAATAGAAATAACAAGTTATAAATAAAATAAATTAAATTAAAAACAAAAAGAAAAGAAACTAAAAAGCAACCTTGTAAGTACACGGTGTAATTACCACCAATTCTCACCTCCGCCTTGAGAATTGGAGAGTCTAATTGCGCCCCTCTAATTACATCCAATTCCATGCTAATCAAGTAATTACTTGGCCAAACAAACATACCAAACTGTATAATTACACTTAATTATACCCAAATTAAATTCCCAGATGGCTTTTCAAAGAGGCTCTTACTCTTTTTTCCCCTCAATAATGAAAAATAAGAATTTAGTGTATACTCTAATATAAAAACCAAAAAAAAAAAGAGAAAGGTATAATTATTATTACGATAATGATGATGAGCGTGACATCAACAACTTATGCAGGAATAAATAAATGAGGACAAAATGACGTAATTACCCCTAATTAATCCACACAAATCTGAGAAGCCTCTATGAAAATGGTCAACTCCTAATGGATATTTGAGTCTTCCCCCCACTATATAAGCAGCAATGGCCTCCCCACTCTCTTCCACCATTCCTCTTTCTCTTTGTATTCCAACTCATTCATTCACCTAACCTTACTTTCAATGGCTACCAAAGTCTACATTGTGTAAGCACTCTTTGTATCTCATATATGTTTGTACCTGTTTATTTTCTTGTACATGTTACGTTTTTGTAGTTTATTTCCTGTAATTTATTTTTGAGTTTTAAATTCTCTGTTTGAATTTTAGAGTGGAACGAATTGTGGGTGTGATTTGCTTTTTGTTATTTTGATCTGTGTTGTATTCTTTATTCTTGTTTTGATAGATCATTTTTCCCATGGTTGTGTGCTTATGTTCCGACCTTATTATATTTATGGGCATTTTCCTTCTTTATGCTAATGATCTAAGGCTCTGCAAAATTTGTTTTTTGGATTTGATTCTTTCTTTAAATTAATGATCTAATGATCAATTGAATGCTGATTGTGTGTGAAGGCTATCATTTGTTTCCAGTGTTTGTTGTCTTGATCTAGTGCAGGAAATCTTTAGCTTACTGGATGATTCTAGTGAAAATGAATTGACCAATTAATTTTTGCAGGAATTGGTTAGGTATTCCTTTGTAGTCATTTTACAAAATGAGCTTCTTGAAATTTAAAAAACAAAACAAAATATCAACCTATCCAATTTACCTGTGTCTGTTCTCTTGATCTAAGGTAGGAGACTTTTTGCTCACTAAAAGATTCTTATGAAAATGATAGACCAACTAATTTTGCATGAGTTGGTTAGGTATTCTTTTACTCCCGTATAAGATGACATTCTTGTAATTAAAAAATATCAACTTGAAGCTGCAGAATGGAGTTGGTGATATTATCTTTGGTCAATGATTTCGTTGAGTTGTATCAACTACCAGTTCTCCAACAAACCCCCAAAACATTACTCAAGAAATCCTCCATTGAGTGATTTTTGATGATTGATTGCTTTCTGGTTTGTGCCATCTTTTGTCCTGTTTTATCGTTTCGTGAAGTTGGATTCTATTGCCTGATGGCCTCATCCTTGGTGTATTTGGTGTTGCTTAACTAGATTGCTTCCAACTATTCCAATGTGATATGTGATTCTTATTCAATTTAAAGTCAACTTTTCTTGTGTCTCGTACGCGTATCCCCAAAAATTTTGTCTCTAAAAGCGGGGATGATTTGTTTAATTCATTTGATTTCCAATATGGGGCTTGTAAAGCTAATGGTTGAAAAATATAAATTTATGCAGTTACTACTCCACGTATGGACATGTTGAGAAGCTAGCACAAGAGATAAAGAAAGGAGCTGCATCAGTTGAAGGGGTAGAAGCCAAACTATGGCAGGTCTGTTTGTCATTTCTTTTTAATGATGTTATTTATGTGAGTGTGACTTAGAGAATTCTTGATCCCTGAAAATTGATGAAAGTATGTGATTTTGACTTTACAAACCTAATATCTCCTAAAGTGTTTACATTATTCATTGACAGTGTGAAATCTCTAGAGTCCTAGTCGTCTCCTTAAAATCCTGCCGAGAAAATTATTGACTTGACATTTGATGTAGTGATACCTAATGTGACTACTACTTGTTTGAAATTACAATGAGTCAATGCAATTAGACAAAGAAAACAATTCAACAATAGCCATATAGTTAGTTCATTACTTCATTGTCCGTTATTAATTCACTTGCGACTGTTAACTTTTCCATGATTTCTTGAATCCTATGATTGGCTGTTTTCTGAACAATGCCCTTTAGAGGGCTTTGGAGGTGAAAGGAAAAAAACTAATGAACATGTATTGCCTATGTATTTTAACTTTTTGTTGATTTGTGAATGGCACAGGTGCCAGAAACTCTTTCAGAAGAGGTTCTTGGAAAGATGGGTGCCCCAGCGAAAGGTGATGCACCAATTATCACACCCAATGACCTTGCTGAGGCTGATGGCTTTTTGTTCGGGTTCCCAACAAGATTTGGGATGATGGCAGCTCAATTCAAGGCATTTCTTGATGCCACTGGAGGTCTTTGGAGAACTCAGCAGCTTGCCGGCAAGCCAGCAGGCCTTTTCTATAGCACTGGCTCTCAAGGAGGTGGCCAAGAGACTACCGCGTTAGTCCCTTTTCCTCAAAGACTCGCATCTTTTCCTCAAAAACTTTTGCGCTTAATAACTTTTATATACTGTCAGTAAGTAAATAAAAAAAAATGCACTATCAGTATATTTGAACCTGTTGTAGCAAGCAGCCTGCCTAATTTCCAGGTTAACTATAATTACTTTTAAGTGTTTGCAGTGTTGATATATAGAAGTTAAGCTCAAAATTTTTACTTAGACTTGATAAATCTGCAGGTTGACAGCAATTACACAGCTTGTTCACCATGGAATGATCTTTGTTCCAATTGGTTACACATTTGGAGGCGGCATGTTCGAGATGGAGAATATTAAAGGTGGAAGTCCTTATGGTGCTGGAACTTATGCTGGAGATGGCTCTAGACAGCCAACAGAGCTTGAAATGGAGCAAGCTTTCCACCAGGGAAAATACATTGCCACCATCACAAAGAAGCTCAAAGGCTCTGCCTGATTGTTTCACTACAATTATAGTATTGCATTTCTACTGTTCATTTTTTCCCCCCTATGTCTAGTACACTCTTGTTTTGGTTTTAAGTTGCATTCCTACTGAACTACACAATAAGTGATTATTTCCTATTGTATCAGCATATTTATAGGGTCATTGGTTGGTGTCTGTCATAGTTTACAGAGGTTGGTTTACATGTTTTATGAATCAATACTTATATTTTCCCCCCTTTCATAGCCAATGACTGCAGCAACAAATCCTTTCCTACCCCCACC
>NW_017674325.1:67372-73120 GCF_001879085.1 Nicotiana attenuata | reverse complement strand
CCACCCTCACCCCCCCCACCCCCCCCCCCCCCCAAAAAAAAAAAAGACAGAAATTTTGTAACAATTTCTAGGAGGTAATGCTACTCTATATATTGGATGTCCAAAAGCCATTTGAACTCTAAGAATATTTTGGTGGTCCAATCCCTATAAGTTGGCCCAAACTACAGAGTTGAGTTATGAAACATATGTTGATACCTTGTTTGCTTAAGAAGCAACAGTTAGTCTTATATGTTGTATTTTAGTCTTATATGTTGTATAGACAACAACATCATCATTTTCCAAACATAAACAGAGTAATAAATCAGCTTAAAATGGAGAGAATATATCCAAGATAGAAGTGGTCCTTCTGATCTCTGCTAAAAGCAATAAAATCTCAACTTGATGCTTGCATTTTCTATCTCATTCACTTTTTTATCTTCTTTCTTGTTCATTTCCCTTTGTCTCTGTTGGGACACATTGTTTTCAGCATGACTGGTACAAGCACATATGTGAAGGATTTCTAGAAAGCAATTACCTCAATAATTGGAGTGGACACCTTACAGACTTTTAATGTTGATGCATTCTGCTTATAAGTTGCTCTATCTATTACTCCTATATGCTTAATATGAAAAAAAAAAAAAAATATGTGTCACCTTTTCTAAGAGATTAATAGCCTGTTTGGCCAAGCTTATTTTTTGGCCAAAAGTGTTTTTTTTTTGCCAAAAGCACTTTTGGCCAAAAATTGAGGTGTTTGGCCAAGCTTTTGGAAGGAAAAAAAGTGCTTTTGAGGAGAAGCAGAAGCAGTTTTGGAGAAGCAGAAAAAAGTAGATTCTCTCTAAAAGCACTTTTTTGATAAGCACTTTTGAGAAAAATACACTTAGAAGCAGTTTTTTAAAGTTTGGCCAAACACTAATTGCTGCTCAGAAGTGCTTTTCAAACTAATTAGCCAAACACAAACTGCTTCTAACCAAAAGTACTTTTGAGAAAAGCACTTTTGAAAAAAAGCACTTCTCAAAATAAGCTGATTTTTGCAGCTTGGCCAAATGGGCTATAAGATAGACGGTCACACATTAACAGTAAAAATAGCACGGGCTAGCCAGTTTTTGGATTGGTCATTCAAAAATAGCCAGCGTTTGCAAAGTCATTGAAAAATAGCCTCTATTTTGCTGCAACACGGAAAGTTCCAGCATAATATACTGGAGATCGTGTACCTGTGTATGAACTTCCAGCATATTATGCTGGAACTCTAACACGCGAAAAGTTCCAGCATAATATACCGGATATTGGAGCACATATGTATGAACTTCCAGCATATTATGCTGGACCGGAATATATTATACTGAAACTCTAGAACTCCAGTATAATATGCTGGAGTTTCAGTATAATATACTGGAACTCCAGTATATTATACTGGAGTATTTTTCCGGATTTTGAACAGTGTTTTTGTTTAGATTTATCTTTATATGAAAGTGGCTAAATTTCGATTACTTTTGAAACTGTGACCATTTTTGAATAACCGTTTGTAAATCTGGTTATTTTTGAATTTCACCCCACTCTAACATGGTATCAGATCAAATAGAAGTTACAAATTTAAGTCTCACTGACACCTGTCAACAAAGAAACAGGTTCATACACTTGAGAGCAAAATTAATGAGCTTTATTTTCAACTAACTTATTTGTTTGGTAACACTCAGTTATTATCAACTGGAATAAGTCATCTAACTGTTAAATTGGTTGAGTATGAGAGGAAGTAAATAATAAGCATGCTGGTATTTCATTTGGGCTTAATTGCTGGCCTGATAAAAAGTGACATAGTTTCTGCTTCCATAGAAGTGAAAGGGTGCAAGGAGGAGCAAAACGATTGGCCTTATTCATTGCATATAATAAGAGTGAAATTACAGCAAATGACTGAACTAGAATCAATTAGAGGGGGGAAAAAAGGTAGAACTAATCTAAAAGAGAAGTGAAGTTGCCAATTTACACGAAATACTTAACTGCAGAGACAACGTAGTTAAGTGTTGTTTGTTTTCTTGATTCTTTTTAGTCTAGTGAATATTGAAAATTTTGACCAACTTATCTCAGATGGTGTTTTAGTAGTTTTTTATTATTAGAGCAAACACCAATCGCTCGTCGGCTAGTTTTAAATGTTGGAATAGTTCAAAGCTATGTAGGGCAGAATTGTTAGGATTGATGGCTGTTCCAATTCTGTGTGTGAAAGTACTTGAAGATGAGATTCAAAGTTGCAGAAAGCAAAAAATACTTTTACTAGGAAAGACTTATGCTTGAAGACAGTCTATCTCAGAACTTGCAATGATTAGCCAAAACAAGAAAAAAGAAAGAAAAAAAAGCTACCATCTTGCCTATTAAAGTGAGACTACTCAAAGATCTATACACACTTTACTAACATCAATATGATGCCAATTAAGATGCTTTGTTTTAAAATGAATCATAATTTGACTAAGCATAAAGTTTTAAAAAGTAAGAAAAACTATTTGAGTCTTGTAATCTTAAACTAAATATGTGTATCTAGAAATTCGGCAAAAACCGACCAAGAAAAACCGACCAACTTTGGTCGGTAAAAAAACCGGCCAAAAACGTTTAAAATATTTTAATTTTTAACTTCTTTTTTACGAAACCGACCAACTTTGGTCGGTTTTCTTTGGCGCAAAAATGCGGGAAACTATTTTTGAGTCCCGCGAGATATATTTTTCAAGAAACCGACCAACTTTGGTCGGTTTTTGCAATTAAAATAAATAAAAATTAATATTGAAAAAACCGACCAACTTTGGTCGGTAAATTCGGCCAGTCATTTTAAAAAATCGACCAACTTTGGTCGGTAATTTTATTTTTTAATAAAACCGACCAACTTTGGTCGGTTATTTTCGTGCGAAAATACAATTAAAGAGTATAAATAAATAAAAAAGACAATCTTAAAACAAAATGCACCAATGGTCTAGTGGTAGAATAGTATCCTGCCACAATACACACCCCGTGATTGTAAAACTTCCTTTTATCGATATAAATTCCGAACTATGGACCTAGCTAAACCGGAGAGCCCCGAAGTCCCACGGGTATCATAGAATTACGTTAGGTACCGTATGAATAGGCCCGAGAAAACCCCTGTATAGCTTCTTCGATTTCTCGATAAAGAGCAATATGACCAACAGTGGTTCGAATGTATATAAAAAGGATTCGTTTTTTAGACTTCTTACTATTAGATAGTGTCCATAAATCTCATAAAAAATACCTAAAGATTCATAGTGAACTTCAATGGGAGTTTCTCTTGAAGCAATAACGCGTTGATCTAGTCGCCACCGGAGCCACAAAGGACTATCTAAATTGATTCGTTTCTGCCGATAAGCCCCTTCGTTTTGTTTGTAATGAAAAGGAAAGAGAAGATCTTCGGATATTCTTTCCAGGGGAGGACTTTCTTGATCGCCTCATTCTTCAACCATGGGTTAAGATGTGGCTAAAGTCCTCAATGAAGCGCTCAAGAGAAGGGTGTAGGGCGTTGAGCAGGGCTAGTCAGCGCCCCGAAGTACACAAAATACCGGCTGGTACAAAGCAGGTCAGGAAGCTTGACATGACAGAAGTTCGAGTCGAACCAGACTAGCAGATATTGGGGCGATTTTGACATCTTTTGTTTGCTCCGCAAGGTAGTCAGAGCCAGCCAGTTTTTCATTAAACTGGCATGATAGTCTTCAACTGCACAAAAGTTGTGCGGAGAACTAGTAAGAATTTTCGATTCCCAGACGATAAATCCTTTGATTACATAATTAAAATACCGACCAACTTTGGTCGAGTTTTTTTTTTTTTTTGCAATATTTTCTTTTTTTGAATTTAATTTACTGACCAACTTTGGTCGTTATACTAAAGCGACCACTAAAATACCGTCCAAACGTATTTGGTCGCATTTTGGTCGGTAATAGGCCATAACCGACCAAAGTTGATCGGTTTTTTGGTCGCTAATTACCGGATTTCTAGTAGTGTATAATATACCAAATGCCCGTTAAATTTTGTGATGGATGTTAGTACTTTATCTTGATTATAGGGGGAACTAATCCGTGATAACCCACGAGCCCAGTCATGTTCGTCTGTTCTCTTCACAAAGCTCACCTCCCCCCCCCCCCCCAACCCCCCACCCCACCCCACAACACACACTTCTTTTCTTAACCTAAGAAGAAAAGATATATTTACGTCTGAAAAAGAACAAAAAAAGTTCGAAATACAAGAGTCAAATTATTTAATATTCTGTTTTATATAATTCTAATATTTAATTTTGGTACTGTTAAATAAAATATATACATAGTTAGAAATCAGATTAAAAGTACTACGTATGAAAAAATTGTGGTTAATGGCGGAGGAAGTAATAAATAACCCAAATGTCATATCACCAAGAAAATATAAGATTTTAGTTCATTGATGGATAACTGAAGAACAAAGGTATAGATCCTGTTGCTCTAAGGTTTGGTACAATAGCCATCAACCGATCAATTCAATTGTCATAAAAAGATCATAAAAGCTGATTGCTAGATATACTAATAATCAATGTTTTCTTTTGTCATGAGTCGCTTGTCATAGGGATTTCTTCAATTTTAAGCTTCTCAATTAAAGATACGCATAAATAGGGTATAATACTTATTATTTGAAACCCTTTAGCTTTTACTAAATGTTTCCTCACTTTCTTAAAGTCTTTTTTTATACTTATATATATTGTCCATTTACTTTGGAATAATCTTTTTAGGAGGAACAATTTTACATATTTTTTGTCAAATCCTTCTATTATTAAGTACCATTAGTACCATTTTGATGTGTTTTAATTTTTTCGAACAAGATAGATTTAACGTTTTTGAATCCATTTTAATTCCGGTTCTAACCTTGATCCATTTATTTAACTTGGACTCGGTGAGCATTTCTCGTTCTACATATTGTGAAAATAGGTAAAGCGAAAGATGTAAAAGCTCGGATAGAGCAACTAAACGTCAACATGTTAAATACTTTGCTTCATATTCATTATGCCTAAGTTATTGTATTATAATCCATAAACGTTCAAATAGAAATCTTTCAGTAGGACCAATTAAATCGTTACTGATCAAATATCAATTACCTCAAGAATGGTGAGATATACACATTTTGATCAAGTACATCCTCCCTCCGTCTCTCTCTCTCTCTCTCTGACGGGGGAGAGAGAGTTCAACACTTAACACTATCAACACAGTTCATAACGTCTACCATAAAAAAATGGAAGAAAAAAGCAGCTTGCAATATTCAATTATAATAATAATTATTATTATTATTATTATTATTTTGGGTCCTAAGTGTTTGATTAGTTGATCCTTAACAAAGCTTAGAGAAATAGCGTATATATGACGCATCAAATTTGCTCTAATCATAACTAAAGCTAAACTTCAAACGCCAATTGGTATGTTAGAGGTTCGAATCACGCAGAATACATATATATATATATATAATAAAAGTGAGAAGACGCTAAATATATCCTTCAGAGTGGGCTGGCTCAGAAAAGAACGAGTTAGTAGAATATTTCTTCTGAATGCTTAAAGATGAAATGTGTTTAGCATATCAGGATTTAAAGCTAAACCTAATCAAACTAAAAGAAAGGATAGACTTAATGTACCAAACAATTATAGGAGTAATAAATATATAAAACAAAATATTCAATATCCCATAGTAGTTCAAGTAGGGTTTTTAGTTTGGTGTAGACCAAGGGTTCTTTTCTCTCTCCTTTTTTTTTGGGTGGGGGGGGGGGGG
>NW_017674325.1:58775-67352 GCF_001879085.1 Nicotiana attenuata | reverse complement strand
GGGGGGGGGGGTATAGGTATATGGCCGCCAAGTCAATTTGAGTCACATAAGAATGGTTTAAAATGGTTATAAGAGTGCTTATGGCCGACCCACTTGCTGGAACAAGAATTCTTACAAAAATAGCCTAAAAGTATTATCAGTGGGACTCCCCTCTGACTTCCACTACTAACATTCCAAATTCCAAACAAATTAATATTTTTAAAAAAAAAAAAAAAAGCTATGCAGTTCAATAGACTCCGCTCTCTTGTTCCCTTTTTTCTTTTAAATTCAACATTTCTTTGTATATTTCTCATTGTATATCTTTTGGTTTCGCATATAATTAAAAGAAGGGAGAATAGTCATATAATTAAAAAGAAGAAAGAGAAGTCATAATAACTCATAAGCTTAAATATATAAATATAGAAACAGGAACAAAAAGTTTTCTATCCTGTGCTAAATTCAGCCCAACCAACACCCACAACAACACAAACATAACAATTTTGTTAAATAAACTAATCTAAAACTCTCAGCTAAATTTAGCACCTGTTCCTGTTCCTAAACCTAGATTATTATTGTTATTACAGCTCTACATTATCCTCTATAATAATCATGTACTTAGCCTACAAACACATCATTCTGCCTGTAGATCATGGCCCAGCATTGGCTGTCGTCTTTTGAATAGTCACTTCTTTTCTCCTTTTCCTTTTTCTTGCTTTTTTTCCTAAGATACCAATGTGCATTAATCCTTAATTCTTCTCCAAAATATAATTACCAAATTAGCTATAAATCACTTCTCCTCATTGATTATAAGTCTCTTATCTGAATGTACCACCGAAATTTGGAGTCCAGAAATCTGTAGTAGTCTCAGTTGCTACAGGGAAAGTACTTGATATTGGTACTAGGCACAGCCCTCGGCTCCTTAAGTCTTGTTTTGATCCTTCTTGTTCCTTAACCTTATCAGCACTCTGCAAATAATAACCATTATATTTACATCATTTAATTTCTATACACTAACTTGTTAAATAATTCTCACATAAGTCGCCTAAAAGATAAGTATAGGTAAAAATTAGGTAACTGTTCATAACATGTTAAAATAGATAGTATAAATATATTTTTCTACATTGCGAATGTATATAAGTTATAAGTTTTTTATTTAAGTATCATAGCTCACTACGTGGAAAAAAAAAATATAGCGCACTTAATATAATAAGTAGGAGCACATTTATAGATGTTTTACCTGTTGGTGTTGAGGGGGTGATCCAGTTTTCAAATATGGAGTACTAAGAACCTGAAATAAATAAAACAATCAAGTAAGTTTGAGTTTCTTGATTCACTAAAAACCCTTATAGTGTGTTAATATCAGTAATGAAGGTAACTTACATTGACTTGATCATGGAGAAACTTGATGTACTCAATAGCTTCATGGAGAACTGAAGCTGTATCAGTCTGACCAGAAAACAAAGAAATACATTAATGTCATTAACAACTTGATTGAAAGTCTTATAAAAATTTAGAAGATGAATTAAAAGTGGAAGAGAAAACTCCAAATATTTACCTTTCCGAAAGGTGAAACCAATTGCTGGATAGCAGTTATCCGGTCCCCCAGTTTCTCTTTTCTGACCTGATAACAAAAAGCTGAAAAATTCTCATCCATTTCTTTGGACAAAACAATCATTTTAATTACAAAAAGAAAAAGCTTAAAGCTTCCTCCTTTAGTCAAAAGTTCGATTAGATATGTCCTATACCTTAAAAGTTGGCAATGGTGATGGTGTCTCCATTCTTGGCCTCTTGAATGCTGGTTCACTATTCCCACTTTTCTTAGCCCTCGACTCTCGCAATTCTTCTACATTAGACTGAAATGTTTTTTGAGCAAATGGTTAATTAATCATTTTTTTTTTTAAAAAAAAAAACTAACAACAGCATGTCCAACTCTCATATATATTGTCGAGTTTAAGTTCTATATACTGACCGTAACAAGTAAAAATGGAATAACATGCTATGATCATTGGTTAACTATTAGTACTTGATATGTGCAAAAATACTTAAAGTTTAATGTATTTACCTTGGCAGAATTGTTAGGAACACTGGATTTCTCGTGAAATGTTGGTGATTGCAGCAGCAATTGTGAATGCATAGATGGCAAAAGATTGCCGCGCATATTGTTTAAGGATGTGGGATTAGTGAAAGGAAAACTAGAAGGTGTTTGTTTTGGTAAAGAAGGCCTCAACAAGGGTGGGAATTTAGGCAAAGAAGGTGAAAAGTGATCATTCAAATTTGGCCTATAGTTTAAGGATACTGGGAAATTCATTGGTTGGTTATTATTAGTAAAGAAAGATTGTTGTTGTGGTTGCTGTTGAGGAGGAGGAGGAGGATCATTATCAAATAAGGTCTGAAGTAAAGCTGAAGGATAATTAGAAAAAGAAGAATTCATTGGAAAGCTTGAAGATATCACAGTGGATTGATCAGTATGAGTTGAGCTAGTGATTGGATTCATGCCTAAAGTAAAATCTTGATGTTTAAATGAGTTGTTTGAAGAATCTTCAGTTATAGTAGAAAAATTCTTTCCCAGCTCATGAGAACAATCAACCCCAGTTTCTTGCCTGTAATTCAGGCTTGAATTTAGGTCTTCTTGTAGTATTGAAGGATAACTGCTATCACCCCTCTCATTTCCATGCCTGCATAATTTCAGAAAGAAAAGAAAAAAAGTTACAACTTTTATCAATAAAAACAACAAAATTGACTTGTTTGAACTTTTTTAGAGAAACCCTTTTTTCCACAGAAATGAAAGAATAACACATGATAAAAGTATCTTCTTTACTCCTTTTTTTCTCTCAATCTTACAGTTACAACAATAAACCTGAAGTTGGCTATATAAATCCGGGTAAAAAGAAAAAAACAATACAAAAGCAACACGGAAGCAGAACTAGATTTATTCTTGAAAGGTTATTTGCTTTTTCAATTGAGATGGAACGATGCTTTGAATCAAAGAATGATCGAGAATATCAAGGTATATTGTCTCCTGCTTCGACTGATAAATCCAAGCAAAATTGCTATATCGTCAATTCAAAGGAGAGAAATGAGTCGTTTCAATTACGCTATTCCAAGACCAATATTATATAAGAATAAAAGTAGTAGGAGGCCAAAATGAAAATTTGGTTTGCTTACATCATGGTATGATTCCAATCAGGAGTTGAAGAAGTTGATGATGAAGAAAGGCCAATACCCAACATTTGTAGAGTGGAGTCATGTTTGGGTAATTCTTGAAGAACCACAGAATCATCAGAATTACCAGATTCATCATTAGACCTGCAGGAGGATTTCATATCCAACAAGTCATTATTTGGCCATGCAAAGTTGTTTCCTATAGAAGATGCTGCACATAGTGATGAACCAAAAATACTTCTACTTGAATTCCACCAGTTTCCTCCACAAACTCCTGCTTGAAATTCATCAGCCATGTCCACTACTTCTTTTGTCCAGTATAGTTCTTGCTCTCTTGTTCTTGTTTCAACTTGAAAAGCTTGAGTAGACTACTTGTTTTATTGGTTTTACATGAAACTGAATTTATGAAGTGAGAGTTGTATTTATACACCACATATATATAAACAGAATAGGGGTGGGTGGGAAGAGAAACTACCGGAATCTGGTTGACATTGTAAAAAAGAGAAGATGATTAGACAAAGCAAAGGAGAGGGGCATATTAAAATATGACAACAAAAGATAAAGGAATTTTAGATCGAATTTTCTTACTATTATTTTATTTCTCTATTTTAATATATTACTCCTACTTTTTGGTTTAGTAGTATTATTATTTTTTGTTTTTGTTTTCTGGGGTCGTTTTATAATAATTATTGAAAGAAAGTATTTTCTATGGTTGCTTATTAACAAAGGGTGAGATTAATAGGATATGATGGTGAAGTTTGATTGGCTGACACGTCACATTTTAGGGACGAATAAATGTACCTTTTAGTCTTGTTAAAATTCTACGGCTGAAATTGTTTATACTTGCGAACCAGGACCATTGCATCCTTCACTTTCAAGAGTGATGTCTTTCAATTTTCTTTTTCATTTTGTTTTCTCTTTTCTTTAATTTGAGGGTGTAGGGAGGGTATTTTATATTTTCTCTTTTTTACAAATATATTTATATGGATTTAGATTTTAAGTTGTCAGTGTAAAAGTCGTGTGCATTATCAGTATATTTTAACATGTTATATTTAACGTTTTTTTTAATTATCATATCAAACTTGTGATGACTTATAAGTAGGTGTGTCAATGGTTCGGTTCGGCCGGTTATTTTATAAAATTAGTACCATATCAATTTTTCGGTTATTTTATTATGTATAACCAAAATTAGACTTTTCGAAACCGTCTCAATCATGTCGGTTTCTCTTCGGTATTGGTACGGTTCGGTTAATTTTCGGTATTTTTTTAAATATCATGTAAAATTCACCAGTTGAAGTAGAATGCAATAATATATGTTCTTTTATAGGACGTAACAAAACTCTCTAGATATTTTTATTGATTAAAGGGTGATGAATTAAAAAAATGAAAGATGGCTAGAGTATATATCCATCAACTATTCTACAACAGCGTAAAAGAAACTAAGCAAAGGTAAAGAAATTATAAATCACACGAGTGGAATGATATTAACCAAGCTAGGACTCAAGAATAAAGTCTATAGAAGATTAAATATTCAAAAAGATAAATCTAAATTATATGAAAGGAAACATATTCAATATATTGTAGTTTGCTACTCATAATCGCTAGAATATTTTGTGTGTTGCTAAGATACTTGAAATAACTTATTTAAGTAGAAGTAGCATAATAAGTTTTAGGAATTACTATTTTGAGTTTAATTACTTGTTGGCTTGTAACAGTTTTCATAATTCCAAGGCCCAAAGAAAAATTTAATGCATTATTATTTTTAAACTTACTATATAAATATATTTTTCACATGTAAAATTTATTTGGTAAGGTCCGGTATTTTTCGGTTTATTTTATAAAATAAAAAACCTATCCTAATTATCGGTGCGGCTATAGGTTTATATAAAAACCTACGGTTTTTTAAAAGAAACCGAAAAATCGGTTCGGTGCGGTACGGTTCGGTCGGTTTAGTCGGTTTTCGAATATCCATTGACACCCCTACTTATAAGGAATTACATATTATTGTAGGTACTCAGGGTTACTTTCTTTTAATTTTTTTAAAAGGAAAAATAGGGAAGGAGATTAATTATATGGTAATAATTAAATCTTCACCAACAAGATAAAATTTGGCCAGCTAGACTATTAAGTTTTCATAATGCTGGATTTCTTCTAGCTAGCTATAAGTTTTCATGGAGTAACCTTTTCTAATATTTTTTCTATAAGTAGAGAATTTTGATATTTCCCACAAATACTAATTAAGTATGTTCCAATCATTTGTTTTTAATTAGTAACGTTGCCATCATATTCCCCGGCCACTACTATACCCAGAGTTCTAATTGTGTGAGAGTACGTAGATATATCTATTTCTTATTTGAAAGAATTACCGCCCATGTCACTTGGCCTAATAACCCAACCGAAAATGGCCCACATTTAAAGCTCTTACCCTATATAGCCCATGTTGTACATAACTTGAAAGAAACTTTTCAGCCTTTAGCCCACTATTGAAGACATACTTTTAGGGTTTTTATTATTTTCTTCTTTCTTCATTCCCTTCTCTCTCTCACCGCCTCTCACTTCTTTCTCTCTAACCCACATAGATCCCTCATCCTCTCTTAACCTAGCCCCCGCTATTCCCCTCCTTTACCCCCTACGCAGTTCTGCCATTAATGGCTCGAAGAAGGCTCGAAGAAAGACTCCGTCGTCCATGGTGGCAAGCAGAAGAACGAAGAAGATTTTTGAAAGAACCATGAAAAATACACACAGATTTGAAAATAAATAGCTCTCAAACTTGATTTGCACCAACAAACAACCACTAATTTTGGAGGATTTTGAAGTTTGAAGTTCTGGCAATTTTGGAAGATTCTGAAGTTTGAAGTTTGAAGTTCTGGAAAATCATAACTATGTACAGGTTGTATCGACACTGTATAATAGTATATAATTGTGTATATGGGTATACAAACACCTCTTATACACTATTATACATGTTTATACAAGTTGTACAGTATTGTATAATTGTGTATAAATGTGTAATGTGTATAATGTTGTATAAATATATATTTTTTCAGTTTATAAGGATGTATATACATTGTTAGCGTGTAAGAGGTCTCTACAGAAGTTTGACACTTCCTTCTCTTCTTCTTTTTCGTGTATGTACTATATGAAACGGATTTGTACGCGTTGGAGGAATTCTACAATTCATTTATCAATTTTTTATTTTTCTTTTATCCTGTTGGATTGCTTCAGCAATTGCACATAAAGGTGTTTGAATTTCTTACCTTCAGATAGTATGTTGATTGTGTGAAATAAGTTATTTTTTCGGGAATTAGCCTTTTATTTTTGGGCTATAGATTTGCAATGTGATATCTAGGCTATTATGTTGCAAGTCAGGTGTGTGAGTTGTACTTATGTGAAATTATCCCTTCTTATTTCTTATATGCATGAAAGTTTCTTCTCTTTCTTTTTCCTCTCAAATTTATTACATTGTTCATATGTAGGCTCTTGATATGACATTGAGGAATTAAGTCAAACATTTCTCCTATTTTTTTTAATACATATTTGGTGATAGATTCTTTTTCTTGTTCTTTCCTTGACTTGATGGAGCAGAAAAGAATTGAGCAGTTGACCTAATGATCTCTAAACTCAAAGTCAGCTGAAGTTTTAGTTACGTATCCAAATATCTAGGAATTTGTGATTGCAAATTGTTAGTCTATTCATAGTATTAAACAATATCTCTAATCATAAGCCCTACTTAGGACCAAAATTGATATGCACCACAAAATGGATTTAGAAAAACTCTTTTTCATCATAAATCCCATCTAATAATCGTACTGTATTCTTCAATCTGATGTATATAGTCCTACTTAAACGTAAAATAGCAATATTTCATTGACCACTGTCTTTATTCAAATTCTCACCGCAAGTTTGTTGGTTTTCAATTTGCACTTTTCTGAATTAATAGAGAATCATTAACAATCTCGGACCTTGGTTCTATTTTATTAAACTCCCCTCCAGCTTAATGTTTCATAATACGTCTTAAGACCATTAAATGTAATAATATCATCAAAAAGCTGTAGTCTTTGTTCCAATTATGCCATATATGTGTTTTATTATACCCAGAAAGACATTGAGTAAGAAGCAAGAAAATTAGGTTACATCTAATTCATTCTTGTCTATTAAAGGTGAATTGTTCATGTTTCGAGATTAATGATTCTGGTCAATGCTATATCCGGGCAGCTTCCCTGCTATATATTTACGTGTTCACCTTACCGCAAATATCTAAGAGTCTGTTTGGAAAGTCACTCTGTAATTGGAATTGGTGTAATTACTAGGGTAGTAATACACACCCTAGTAATTATACAGTTGCGTAATTACGACGACATGTTTGATTGTCAACGTGTAATTACAAGTTTATTGTTTGGTTGCACAAGTGTAATTACATAGTTAAATTAAATTTCAAATTAAGTAATTATCAAAACTTAAAAGTTGATATAATAAATATATGTCTATAAATTTTTATAAGTACAAATGATATTATATTTAGTATTTAAGATATATTTTTTCGTGAATATACATTAATTTAGTAATCATATATTTATAACTAATATTGTAAATATAATTCATATTTAGATACTTACAAAAATAAAATATACGTTTTGTAAGAACATCATGAAATTCATTTGATAAAATAAATTAATATTTACAAATATTATGTCATAACATTATTCAAATGTTTGACAAAACTAATCTATCAATTCTAACTAAAAACTGAACAACATGCAATGTGAGCCAATACCACTAAAACAAGTAAATTGAAACCATGAATACAACACAATTTCAAAAAAAAAAAATAGTTTAACATATGTCAAATTCCAACATAATAATAGTAAGTTCCAGTACAACTTAATAATTAGGAAACATGATAAGTTTATAATCACATTCAACAACGAAATTTCACTTTAATTGCATCACTCATTATATGTCAAGTTTGTTAATGACTCATTATTTCTAATATTAGGAGGTGTAGTTTAAAAAAATGGAATAATAAAATAAATAAAAAATAAAATATAAGCAATTACATAGAATCACAAGAAGTAAATATAGAGAAATAAAAGATAAATGATGTACAAAGAAAAATATAATTTAAAATTTCAAAAGAAATTAAAAAGTAAAAATAAATTAAAAATTAAAATAATAGAAATAACAAGTTATAAAAAATAAATTAAAATAAAAACAAAAAGGAAAGAAACTAAAAAGCAACCTTGCAATTAAACAGTGTAATTACCACCAATTCTCACCCCCCCCCCCCCCCTTGAGAATTGNACACCCAATTCCATGCTGACCAAGTAATTACTTGGCCAAACAAACATGCCAAATTGTGTAATTACATCCAATTCCACCCAAATCCATTTCCAAGGTAGCTTTCCAAACAAGCTCTAAAAGAAAGGGGGGGGGGGG
>NW_017674325.1:49373-58755 GCF_001879085.1 Nicotiana attenuata | reverse complement strand
GGGGGGGGGGGGGGGGGAAAGCTTGTGGGATGTAATTAAAGTATTTGTTTCTATGAGCTAAAATGCTATTTATTCCATTTTAATTTATATGAAATCTTCTTCTTATTTTTTGTTCAAAAACTGACACTAGTATTTATTTATTACTTGTACAGTAAAATTCAAATACATTGAATTATCCACATCTTAATATATATTGACAGAGTATTTTCCTTCTTTTTAACCATGATTATAATATATTCCCATCGTCACTAAATACATAAGTCAAACAAATATTTTAAATATTGGTCAATCAAATATCATCACATAAAATGAGATGAAAAAAATATTGATATATAATATAGCCAAAATAAAGAAATAATTACGGGAAAATACAAATAGGATACTTCCCCAATCAATTTTTGCCTATATTCTTTTTCCTTACCTAATTTAGTCTTTTCTATATAATTTAAAATTTCTCTTCACTTATACAGGATATTAAGAAGATATGTATTAGAAACTGATTTGAGAGTACTATTCATGCTTATCATCGCAAATTTAAATATTTTTGGGTGAGTTAAAGTGAAAAGGAGTTTTTAAAAGCTTGAAAACTTGTAAATGAGTTTTTGTGATTTTCTTGAATTTTTTGACAAATTGAGATCGGAAGTTTCTTGGGGATGTTATTTTGAAGTTGTGGTTAAATTTGGTGAAGATTTAAGCGATTTGGTGATGTATTCTTGAGTTGGTTAGCATTGAAATTTAATTTTCGTATGCAATATTATAATAAGTGTATAATATTTTATAATGTTATATATCAAATGTATAAACACTATATTTCAAGAAAATAATGGGTTATACTACTGTAAACTTAAAAACATGATTACGTAAGTTCAAATAAATTTAGAAACTCTGAAAAGAAGTTTTGGGGGGGGGGGGGGGGGGTAAATTTAGGTGGGGTCCAACACGGCACGCGCGCATGACTGGACCAAATGGGGCTGGCCCTTGGACTCGTCTACAGGGGCCGCGAGTTGGTCCTGACTGACTTCATGAGTCATGACAAAATTCAACTCCCACTAATATTATAGTAGTAACACTTTGGTCAATGAACCATCTTTTCACTTCTATATTTTCTCCCACTACCTAACTCTTCTTCTCCACTTTAATCAGTTAATCTTCGTCTTTAGCCTTAAAACTGTCTTTTTACTGTTTTTGTTACTAGTATATTTCGGTTGACTCCATATCTTTCCTCTGTTTTCACATGACAATTCAATCTTTTCTTCCTTCTAAATACGACGTACGTGGACCATTACCAAGAGTAGAGTTTTTGGTGAACTTCGCTTTATTTTGTGATTCCAAGTTTTGTCTGACCAAAAAGTGTTAAAAGTTCTTTGATTAAATCAATTGATATTAATAAGAAGGGTGGATCTTAGTTAAGGATAATAAATTCTAGACCGAGTAAAACGAAGTATGCAAGATGAAAGATGGTAATAAATATGTTTGAGCTGATTAAATTGTCATAAATGCAACAACATAAATGTGCAATGAATATAGATTAATGCTATTGGCATAACAAAAAGGATTTACTTTCCAATTATTGTGAGACTCAAACGATTCCTTCTCCTGACAACAACGTGGAATGAATGGAATAATAGAGAGTTCTAGCATCCTTGGATCTCGCGAATATCGAATGAAAAAGGTAGGTTCGAACAAGGTAATCAATGAATGAGATAATTTCAGTATATTCCCAGGTCAACTCTTTACATAACGTGCTTTTATCAAAACGTGAAAATTCCCCTTTTATTGTACATCTCTTCCTATTTATAAGAGACATTTTCCAAAAACCCTAAAAAGTACAAAACAAGGAATATTCTATATTATGAAATTATGCTACCGTTGTCCCCCCATCTCAGCTGCCCGTCTTTGGCATCGAACGTCTTGAAAGCAATCCCTAGTTGTTATACCATGGTCGATACCGCCCTTTATCTTACTTAGACTTTGCCTTCGATTCGCGAAATTTAGACCTATACGGTTTCAAGTTGACTCTGTTGCTCTTTATCATTTTGAGATGTCTAAAATTTCGTCTTTCTATACATCGTTTTTTTATTTTATCATCAAAGTGGAATTTTGACATATACTTTTACTGTTGAAAACTGTTCAAGTTTATTTCACTTCCTACTTTCTATAAAATATAGTCTTTCCCAATGTATATGTTACTATACTTTAATCTCAGTGAATCTTGTGTAGGTGGGTCTAAAGACGGAGCCGATTGAGCACAGTCGCTTTCCGTTTGATGCAAAACGGAATTAGGTGACGCCCATCCACTCTTTGGATTTTCTTCTTGTCCTCTTGTCTACTGTGGATTATTCTCTCCACAACAAGAAAATGACACGTTTCGTTAGTCCGATATACGGTTTTTTTTTTTAAAAGAAAAATTATATGGAGAGAGAAGAGAATATATAAACTATATTCTAAAACATTAATGCTATTGTCATGGTTTATGACTCTTTCAACCACACCAAATTTTTTAGTTCAAAAACGTGATTAATGATATATGACCCCCCCTAATTGACACCCTTTAAACTTTAATTAATTTAGAAACACAATTATAGAGACCAGACATTCACCAAAACATCAACTGATCCTAAACCCCCACGCTTGTCTCAACTCTCCAACTTGGAATATTTGGATTACGTTTGTTCCTAAGTAAGATAACATGATTTGATTAATCCCCTAATCATTCTGATCCATCCTATTCGTTGGCTTAGACCCATCCAGTAATAAACAATCAATTAATGTCATTTTTTATTATTATAATTGGTTTTTGAACAGTTTTTATGTTCTGCCAAATAAGACAAATGATGAGGCAACTAGGTTGATTTGGAACCTTTCACAATTAACTCGGAAATTATCTCATCCTGATATAACCTTTTTCGTATTGCATGGGTTATTTTGATCCATTCGGATGCATAAATATGACCAGTCAGATTATTTTTTAATTAAAATATAAATATTTAAAAGCTACATGAAAAGGTATTACCAGTACATTTTTTCTCAAACTAACATAAAGAAAAGATACAGTTGAAAAAAGGTCAAAGTGATTTGATAGGTTGAAAATATATATAATCAAGTACAATTAAGTGATAATAGTCTTTTATTAACAAACACATATATTTATTGATGTGGTATAAATACCAAAAGCAAGTAAATTTTCACTCAATAAATATATTCTTAATTCTCACTATCTGTTCCTTCCTCCTCTCCTACCCCCTTCTCCTAATGTAATCAAAAGAATACTTCGAAAATAATTGAACTCATGTTAATTCGATTTCAACTGGGATATCTTGACCACGTGGTGTAATTTGTGAAGTTTAAGAAACTGAAATTATGACATCACGATGACATTAACATTGCGTAGTATACAAGTTAAAAAGGATTTTGAGAGACAAAAGTTTGGGCTTGGGCTGGGCTTCTTGGACCGACACAGAAGACGGGTAGAAAACAAACGCGTGGAATCACGTGGCAGTCAGGTGGGGTAAAGACACGTGGGGACGACCCCACTGAATAATGGGAGAGCCAAAAAGGAAAATAGAAAGTAGACATGAATGGCTGTAAATGACTAATTACAAATTTTAGTGGGAAAAAGTGGTAAAAAAAATTTATAAAATTTTAAGGACAATACAGAATATACAGGAGGCGCCGACCATTATGCCCATTCTTCTTTCACGTGTATTTTTATATCACATTACTTTTTGTAAAATATTTTTTTCTTTACTGAATTCTTGTTTTGAAGAAATTACCAGTGTTCTTTCAAGTAAATTTGCAGAAAGGGAAAAAAGGTTGCAAGGGACTAATAAATTCTTATTTTGAATTTCTAAAGCATTAAAAGAATTCCTAGAGCGTCAAGTAGAAAACTAATTGTAGTTCTATAGGAAGACTAAAATCAGAAACTATTTCACTAATACATGGCTTGCGTAAAATAATGTCTGCATGTATATGAACGGAATTTAATATGTTACAGAGTTAGGGTGTGTTTGGTATAACGGAAAATGTTTTTCGTGGAAAATGTTTTCCAAGAAAATATTTTCTTAGAAAACAAGTAGTAATCTTATTCATATTTTCGGTGTTTGGTACGCAAATTAAGGAAAATGACTTCTCAAGAGTATTCATAAATAATTTAGATATAATAAACATGAAGTCATAAACTTTCAAACCAACACCTTCCGAATCCACATTTTTCATAAACTTTTGAACCGCTAAACTTTCGAAACTGCGTAATTTCTAACCCGTAAACTTTATAATTTCTAAACCCATAAACTTCCAAACACATAAACCTCCGAACTCATAACTTTGGAACTTGTAAAATTTTGAACCTTTAAACCGCTAAATAAAAAAACTAAAACTGAAAAATATATTAAAAAATATTTTTTTTTTGGGTGGTGGGTGGGTGGGGGCAGAAAAACGGAGTTGGGGGATGGGTGGTGCAGAAAAACGAAAAAACAGAAATTTGAAATTGCAATAAAAAAAATAAATATTTATTTGCGGGAGGGGGGGCGGGGATGGGGGGTGGGGCGGAGTGGAGGGGTAGCAGGTGGTAATAACGGAAAAATTGAATTTTAAAAAAAAAAAACCTTTTTTGGAGAGAGGGGGTGGGGTGGGTTGGTGAGGGTAGGGAAGGTTGAGAAGGAATTTTGGAAAATGTTTTCCCTTCTCTTAATAAGGAAAATATTTTTCTCCAATTGAAGGAAAATGAGTTCATAAGGAAAATATTTTTCAAAACATTTAAGCCAACCAAACATGAGAAAATTTGAAAACATTTTTCGAAAAATATTTCCTTCGTACAAAACACACCCTTATTTGTCTTATCTTTTTGGTTGTTAAATTTTTTTTTTATACATAGTACTAATACTTATCTTTTAAATAACATGTATTTTCTTGCACTTCATAATTCATAGAAGTTAAACTCAATCACAATTATTATTTCTACTCTCTCGATATCTTATTTGCCGTCCAATTTTCTTTTCCCTTTTCCCCTTTTTTTGCCGCCCTATGTTCACTTTCCGCTTTAGGAGTTTGGGTCATTTTTTAAAGTAATTATCAATGCGAAACTTGTTTATATCCTTGTAATTCTTACCTACTCTCTATAATTAGCACGCACTGTATCTTAATTTATCCCAACAATTCTCTAAATAGTCCCTTGGAGTTAGGCTGTAGGTGTCCATAATTCTTATCCCTATCTTTCGTAAAGATTGGTTTTTTAATGAGTTGAATTTTGTAAACGCACCAACTAGGAATTTTTATTTTAAATAACAAAGAAAGAACTATGTAGAATTATAAACGGAAAAGGGTCAAATATATCCCTATACTATTGGAAAAGGTCTAATATTACCCTCCGTCATACTATCAGTACAAATATATCCCGAACGTCATACTATCGGTCCAAATATATCCCTCACATCATAAAAATAGTACAAACCTACCCTTCCTCCATTAACTGCTTCCCTATGACAACATTTCATTGCCACCTCACCATTATACTCCCATTCTCATCCCTTCTCCACAACCTTTCCTTCCCGTTCATTTGAAGAAAAATCACAGATCATAGATATACAAACAAACTATATCAAAAGAAATGCTAACAACTAAAGAAAATATGAAACGATGTGAACCGAGAAAATTCTGATTTTGCAAAACTAAGCAAAGATATAGGCAAACTAGTTTAAGGTTTCAAAATTGACCATGGTGAGAAAGAAAAACAACCTAGACACGAGAGTTAATTTTTTTGGTTTGTTTCTCTTCAACCACATTTCTGGAAGGCTATTATTTTTTCTCTCTTTACGTTTTATGTTAAAATAAAAGTGCTACTAAATTTTTCCTAAATATGTCTTACAAATTCAACGGCAACACAAGGAAATGCAAAATAAAACACAAAATTGTAAGGTCAAGTGAAAGGTACGTACAGTTCCGGGATCGGCCGAAGAAGCAACAGGTATTTTGAAAAGCAAGAGGAAGTAGAGACAGTGAAGTCTTCAAAATAATGATAGAACTTCAATGTAACTGAACTTGGTAGCTGCAAACAAGGTAAAATGGTGAGGTAGCAATAAAATGTGTTCATAGGGGAGGCAGTTAACGGAGGAAGGGTAGGTTTGTACCACTTTCATGATATCAGGGATATATTTTGACCGATAGTATGATGTTAGGGATATATTTGGACTGATAGTATAACTGAGGATAATATTAAACCTTTTTCAATAGTATAAGGGCATATTTGACCCTTTTCCGAATTATAAATCCATTAATTAGTTCAGTGGTGGACTTGTGAAATATGACCAAATTATGGTTACCCCTTTTATGGGGTTGACTCGCGTTGATAGAACATTCAATTTGGGGTCATCCAAATCCCCACCTCAATTGCCAATGATTCATTTGAAAGAATTTAATAAAGTGTTACTCTCTTTTGTCTTATAGTGTTCACATTAGCCCTTCCAGCGTCTTATGATTTCTATTTTCACTTTTAATAATTTGCCACATATAGTTTTACTAGTACTAAATTTCTAACACTTCCATTTTTGGCAAAATGATACTTCCTTTATAATTAGTTGTCATATTTTGCTTTCTAAAAATTTAAATTATGTGAATTTTGATCAATATTAAATTATATATATTTTAATCATATGATATGAACATGAAATTAAAAATTATTAGCAGTATGCTAATTGAAACCATAATGTCTAATGGTATATGCTTTGCTGCATATGAATGTGCTTCCCTATTTTATTTATACACTACTTTGTTAGCGGATGATTCTTGTTATTGCTTCAATAATTATTATCCTAAATTAACCCTTTTCCCTATAAAGTATTTCATTAAATAGCAATTTGAATTCACTTTTATAAAAATACTAGCTAACTATAAAAAAATCATCATACATAGTAATTTATTCTTCTTTTAATAAATATAGGATAAAACCAAAATTAAAACTTTATTTTCAAGGGCGTGACATATGTATTACATCGCAATAGACATCACAATAGAAGAAAATTGAGAGAGAGAGAGGTCAATTCTATTTATATATATATACAAGAGCGATGTTATTGTTTTAGGTTCCATCTTCCATGAGAATATGATGTAGTGGAGAGGAAAGTTTAGGACCTACTCTTTTCCCCCTCTCTTTTTCTGCATATCTCATTATTGCTAACGGAAAAAGTCTCCAATCTCAAAGTTTAATTTGTATTTATCGACAAATATACATGACACATGTTTTCTTTACATTTTGTCCCTTCTCTCATGTGACTTAATTTGTCCTCGTCTCACTTTATTTAAAGTTTGACAAGGAGTTTTAATCACACTCTTCCAACCATAGAAAATTTAAACCTAAGTTTGCCTTCCAATTGCTGCGTGATCATGGATCCATCGGCACGATTGTTTAACCAAAAAACTGAATATTTGGCTAAAACTTGAATTTAAGAAAGAAATCGGGTTACTGATAATCAAGAAATGAGAGATTTTGAGAACAACAATAAAGCAATGAATAAGTATATATTTCAGTATAATCGCAATGATATTTCCTGTCCTACAAATGTTGTGACTTTCTCCTTTTATAGTTAATTCTAAGAGAAAGTGTAATGCCTCTGTCTTAATGAGGCAATTACGAGCAATAAATGACATTAAAAGAAACGTTACTCAATCATTCTTATTAAATACAAATTCTCTAACGTATTTGGCATTTAATGTTGAATTTGGACTCTTTTACGCTGTCAGATTCATGTCTTCAATTCCTTCTGATCTTCGAGCTTTAAATGACTCGAACAGGTACGAGTTTCGTTTCATCTGAATAATAGCTCGTGCCTTTAAGTATCTTCTCTCCCGTATCTGTTGTTGCTCGTGCCTTCTGATTACCATGCTTTGACTATTTGACCGATCCACGTGTCAAGACACGTCATCTTCAATATTTAAATTCAGTTTTTTCCCAATACAGATAGTCCCCCCACTTTCCATTTATTTATTGTCACACCTCCTTTTTCTACACCTGTGAGGGTGTAAAGGAGTTTTTCCAATTAAAGGACAGTCGGGACGGGATTTATTATTAATATTCAGAGTCGCCACTTAGGAGATTAATGGTGTCCCAAGTCACCGGTTGAATCCCGATCCGAGGAAATTATGACTCTGTTAACAATCCGCGAACCAGAACTCCGAGTAAGGAATTCTGTTAACCCGGGAGAAGGTATTAGGCACTCCCGGGTTCCGTGGTTCTAGCACGGTCGCTCAACTGTTGTATTTGCTTTTATCTGATTTTAAAACATATTCTAACCTATGTGCCTTTTATTTTAAGCGCTTTTACTTTATGTCTTTTAATAAGAATTGCAACGTCGTGAAAATGTATCTCGAACCACGTTACACCAGTGCACCCGTGGCTTTTGACACATTTCAACTTCGTTGGGATTTGGATTCGGGTCACATAAATGTGCACCCACTTTTAGGAAGGTAATATTATTAAAATTCGTGCCTAAAGCAACTACGAGTTTATTATATTTGGAGAAGACCATGAAATTTGCTAAATGGTCCGCCCGAGTTCTAAGCATTTTATATAGCATCTATTAAGGGCCCCGTGATTTTGCATTTTTTATTGGCGAGGCTCATCTCACTTTATTATTTAAAAGGCAAACCTAAAGAAACTATGATTCATCTATTAAGTCTTGTCTCTAAACGGCCCTAATTAATTAGTATTGATGTACTTTCAGTGTCTTGGGCCTCAAAGCTGGCCCTAAACAAATTCAGCCGTACTCATAAGAACAAAGTTGCCCAAACATGGGCCCTGTACAAGCAAATTCCAGGCCCAAGTCTGGTCAGAGTAGGGGCCGTCAGGTTTGGCTCATAAGTGAGTCCAGATCCAATATGAAGCTTCATTGGGCCCTTTGGATTCTAATTTCAATCACAACTTGCTTACAGATAAACAGTTTGGAATTCACAACTCAACGTAAATTTCAAAATTGTTTGCATACCATTAATTCCTGATTTTGGCAGTCATTTAACCCTGGTTAATACTTTTCAACACAAATTAGTCCTTGTCTAAACCTGAATGTATTTCTAATGTTCATTTCTGATTTCAATTAATCAATATGACAAGCACACTAAGGTAATCAATCCTTATGGTCACAAATGACACTTTGAATTTCAGTGAGAGACGCACAAGCTATTTCCAGCTTCAAGTCAAGGCAATATGTTCTAATGTTTTTAATAACACTAAACCATCACTATTAAGCCACTGTTACACCCTGAAACGTAAATCTCAAATATGGCAATAAACTAGAACTAATCGCATCTATATTATTCAACAGGGTAACCATAGAATTCGACAGAAAACGCAGCAGTTCAGTATGGTCTGTAAAGTCCTGATTAATACATTTCA
>NW_017674325.1:38822-47052 GCF_001879085.1 Nicotiana attenuata | reverse complement strand
CTAATTGGGGTGGGGCGTTTTTTTGTTTGGGCCTGGGTAATTTGGCCCAATTCTTGCCATTTCCTTTCCTTATTCCTTTATTTGTTTTCTTGTATTTTAATCACTTTGCTTTTGTATTTTATTTTTTGTATTTTGTATTTATTTATTTTTTTTCTGATTTTATAAAATGATAAAACTAAAATGAGACCTAATTTATTTCCAAAATTAAGCTAATTAATTCCTATTTAAAATAAACTCAAGACAAATTCAACAACTAACAATTAAGAAATGCAAAAATGGACTATTTTTGTTATTTTCTTTAAATTTTGTTCTAAAAACAACTTAACCACTAAATAATCCTTAAATATGAAATTAGATCCTAAATGCAAATGTCAGGCATATATTTTTTATATTTTTCATATGAAATAAAAATGCACAAACAAAAATGCAAACAATTAACAGAAAATAACACAAAATTCACAAAAGTGTAAAATAATGAAAGAGAAATTATTTGTTTGCATTTTTGGGAATAATTCATATATAGGGCAAAAATCACGTGCTCACAGCTGCCCCTCTTTGCTCGGGAACACGCAGAGTTCTCGGGCAAAGACAAGTGAGCGGAAACGCGATTTTTGCCCGTTCGCATATTCCGTGTGAAGCAATTTTTTTTTTTTAAAAAAAAAAGTTGACCGCGCCTTGCTTCAAAGGTTGCCTACATATCCTGGGGTAAACAGGAATCAGGTCAGTGTAGTTCGGGAGGGTTTGGTAGCTGGGACTACTAGGAGCTGTGATTTCATTGTTGTTGTTGCTGCTACTGCTCGCTGACCTCCTTATTACACCGAGTAAAAATAAAAAGAAGCTAGTCTAAGCTATGATCTATGAATTACAAGAATAGTCCTATCTATGTCTTGTAACTTGCTCTTTGTGTTGCCTTGAACTTGTATTTTTCCGCTGGTATTCTTGCATTGTTGCCTTGCATTGTGATTGGAGATGTTTCGCCATTCCTCCGAGTGATGCTTGACCGCTGACGTTTGAAATGTATTCCCTACTCTCCAGGCAGGCTCCTGACTGCAACGCTTGAAAAAGTATTCCCTTGTTCTCCATGTGGGCTCCTGACTGCAACAAAACAAACAAAGAAAATTTTCTGCCCCAGTTTGGTGGTTGGGCGCATCATGTTATCAAATATTAAAAGCTAAAATTTAAATTGTACTTCCCTTGTTCTCCAGGTGGGCGCCTGACTGCTGAAGCTTGAAAAGTATTCCCTTGTTCTCCAGGTGGGCTCCTGACTGCAACACTTGAAAAGTATTCCCTTGTTCTCCAGGTGGGCTCCTGACTGCAACAAAATAAACAAACAAAGAAAATTTTCTGCCCCAGTTTGATAACTGGGTACAATATGTTATCAAATATAAAAAATTAAAAGCTAAAATTTGAATTGCACTTCCCTTGTTCTCCAGGTGGGCGCCTGACTGCTGAAGCTTGAAAAGTATTCCCTTGTTCTCCAGGTGGGCTCCTGATTGCTGAACTTAAAAAGTATTCCCTTGTTGTCTAGGTGGGCTCCTGACTGCAACAAAATAAACAAACAAAGAAAATCTTCTGCCCCAGTTTGGTAACTGGGTACAACATGTTATCAAATATTAAAAATTAAAATCTAAAATTGAATTGCACTTCCCTTGTTCTCCAGGTGGGCGCCTGACTGCTGAAGCTTGAAAAGTACTCCCTTGTTCTCCAGGTGGGCTCCTGATTGCTGAACTTGAAAAGTATTCCCTTGTTCTCCAGGTGGGCGCCTGACTGCAACAAAACAAACAAAGAAAATATTTTGCCCCAGTTTGCACTAGGAAAATTTGGGAGTTGTTAGCAAAATATAGATCACCTAAGCTATCGATGCAATGATAGGAGTAAAACAAAAGACTTAATTGGAATGCACGATCCTGTGAGTAAAAACCAAGGACATTTGACTAGCAAATTCATCAGACTAGGCCTTCTATCTTAGGAGAAAGATTCCTCAGACTAAGATTTTGATCCTAGGAGAAAGCCCACTAGACTAGGTCTTCAATCTTAGGAGAACAATTCATCAGACTAGGATTTCCTATCTTAGGAGAAAGATTCATCAGACTAAGATGTGATCCTAGGAGAAAATTCATCAGACTAGGTTCATTTTGTTATCTTAGGAGAAAGGTTCATCAGACTAAGATGTTGACTCTAGGAGAAGATTCATCAGATTAGGTCCACTTTTGTTATCTTAGGAGAAAGGTTCATCAGACTAAGATTTTGACTCTAGGAGAAGATTCATCAGACTAGGTCTCTTGTTATCTTAGGAGAAAGATTCATCAGACTAAGATTTTGACTCTATAAAACTCCATCAGACTAGGCCTTTTATCCTAGGAGGAAACATTGTGAAAAGTAATGGCAAAGGTCAATGATTTGAGAAACTTCCCTTTTGTCGGTTCTCCTCTTGTTCCTTTTCTTTTCTTTCCTTTCTTGTTCCCTTACTGTTGAACCAACTTTCTTGCACTGCTTTGTTCCTGTTTCCAAACAACGAAAACTTGTGAGTTTAAAATGTGGTGGTTGGTTTGTGGCCTTGAACTTCGCAGGTGTCCCATCATCCTCCATTTGTTGCATTGCATGAACGGTCATCTCCCCAATCCTCATGTCTCATAGGAATCCCGCAGCGTGTCTATTGTCCCTGCTTTGTGTATATGATGTTCTTTCTTGACCACTGGCTTTAGCCTTGAGTTTATTGTTCTTTCACTTGTTACGATAACTGATTCCCCCTCGAAGATCTTGCTTGTTTATTGACTAACCACTTTCTTTGCTACCCTTGACACGGAGACTACCTCTGATCCGTTCACCAAAACACCCTCCGTCTGTTGCGTGGTTCCTAAATTGATATGTGCCAAACCTTTGTGTTTCACATGGACTCCCAAGCATATTGATTGTTACCAACTCAGCGCACATGTTGTTCTTTCCTGATTTAAATCACTGGCTTTGGCCTCAAGATCTATTGTTCCTTCACTCGCCCTGATAACTTTGATTCCCACTTGAAGACCCTGCTTGTCACTGTTCAACCACCTTTTGTCAATCTTACCACAGAAAATATCTCTGAGCTGTTCACCCAACCCTTCATCTGTTGCATTGTTCATGAATTAACAAATATCGAGTCTTTGTGTAATTGATGCTAAACTTTGTGTTATACCAACCCTTCATCTGTTGCATTGTTCCTAAATCAGACCCTTGTATTTCGCACGAATCCCAAAGCATGTTGATTGTGGCCAACTCAGTGTGCCTGCGGTTTTCTCCTGGCTTGACGCCTTTATGTGCACACCAGGTGCCGTGTTGTTTAATTGGAAAGCTTGGTGGCAGATTTTGATATCATTTCTCACTTGTTTTGAACAACCGACCTAGGACGAAGGAGTAAAACAAAGTGGGAGGATTGGAGTAAAGGGTAATGGAGAGAGACGATTCCTAACAAGAAACCTACAGAATAGCAATCCAACAGATGTGGATACCGACTCTAACGACCTTGACATGCACCTGCAGCCTACTCTGTTTAGCAAATCTGATGTTCAGCTCTTGTTGTACCTTTTGCCGTGAAACTGGGCTTCAATGCTCCGCTTGCCCGATCCGATTCACAATCCTTATTCGACTTGTAGTGCCCGAAGGGTTTTCACTATCAAGCCTCTCTCATTTTGACTTTTCTCTCAACTCACCGTCGCCTTATGGTGCCCGTGAAGGTTTTCACCAATAAGACTCTCTCATTTTGATCTCTCTCAGCTTTCATCACCTTGGGGGTACCCGTGAGGATTCTCATCAACAAGACTTTCTCATTCTTCATTTCCTTCGTTTGGACCGGAGTGTTGCCCCTGATATGATGCACCTCTGCTCACTTGCCTTGGCATTTCTTGAAGACTGATCGGAAGGTCTTCTTTGGACCGTAATGTGGGCTTTTTGGATAGGGTTAGAAAGAGGGGTATCAAAGGCTCGAAATAATTCAATCATNTATGATTCACCTTTGCTCACTTGCCTCGGCATTTCTTGAAGACTGATCGGAAGGTCTTTCTTTGGACCGTAATGTGGGCTTTTGGATAGGGTTAGAAAGGAGGGGTATCAAAGGCTCAAAACAATTCAATCATGGGTTTAAAGTTACAACTTTCGGAATCAGATTTCTCACAGCAACCACAACTTCTGTCCCAGTTTCTTTCTTGGGGGACTTTGGATTTTTATTTTGGTGTGACTGAACCTCAGAGAAAGGCTGCCTACGTACCCTTTCGGGATCAAGTCAAACGTAGTTCAGGCGACAACTTTGATTGTTGCGATCTTTCTTCCGCTTTTCTTTTCCTTTCTTTTCATTCTTTTCTTTTCCTTCTCTTCTCTTTTCTCTTTTTACTTTTTCTTTTCTTTTCTCTTCTTTTCTTTTCTTTCCCTTCTTTTCTCTTTTTGCTTTTCTTTTCTTTTCTCTTCTTTTGTTTTCTTTCTTTTTTTTTTCTTTTTCTTTTCCACTGTTTTTCTCTTGTTTCTCCATTTACTTCCCCATTCGAACTTGCGAGTCTGATTAATGATTCCGAAAGAGGGGTATGCAAGAAAATAGTCGAGGCTCAAAGGGGTAACAAAGGACAAAGTGTTTGGATAGCAGAATAAAAATGCCTTCGTCATTCCAATCTTCAAAACATACCCAAGTTAAACAAAGCTGAGGAAAACACACAACATCTTTTGATTGCACCAGAATTACTAACCATATTCACATATTTGCCTTCTGTATTTGTCAATTACCTAGCACCATTGGACAACAATCTTGGTACCACGAACGGTCCCTGTAGCCCTGGGGCACTCTTGCCTTGGCTTCAAACCGATGCGGCATGATGCATTTTAACATTATTTATGTTCTATCTGCCCCCCAGTTTCACTTGATTTGGGCTTGAAGAGATTTCAAAATCCCTCGACTGTCCTTACATCTTTAACATTGTTTTATTGCTTCATTACCAAACTGACTTATAAAACCAGGCTGAGAATTATGCGTGTATGTCATGTCACCAGAGCCAGCATGAAGAGAATTGCAAAAGGAGAAAGGAACCAGATAAAATGACTAGAAATGGCGGAAACAGAGAATTGCATTAGACTGACGGTGAAAGGCTTTAAACAACGAAACAAGCAAACTAGACTAGAGTTACAACCCTTGAACAAACCTAAACAGCACTACACAAGCTACTACGACGAGACAAACAAGACAAAGTGAAAGGATAGAAGGGTTTGAGTAACAAGACAATATCCGGATTACAACCCTGAAATAACCCGGACAACAGAAATGACAACAAAATAAACCACCAAAACTCCAAGAGATGGAGCGTCTTTCTAATTACCAAGCATGACGTCTTAGCCACTGAATTTCACACCAAGATTGCTGGAATTTTCACAAGTCTTCATCACGCTGTTCTGAGCAAAATGCTTCTGGGTTTCTTCTACCGGCTCATTCTCACGATCAATCATACCCACCATATGCGTCTCATTGTGCACAGGAGATGGATCTTGGCCAGTGTTTGTTGCATCTGGATTTTGCACGACGATGTCGCCTGCATCAATAAGCTTTTGAATTGCATTCTTCAGGTTCCAACATTTCTCTATGTTGTGCCCCAAGGCACCTGAGCAGTATGCGCACTGTTGAGAAGGATTGAACTTCTTTGGAGGAGGGTTCGACACTTTTGCCTGAATCGGCTTCAACATGTCCAGTGTCTCTAACCGCTGAAACAGACTGGCGTATGATTCTCCCAACGGAGTGAAGTCTTTCTTCTTTCGTAACCTCTCATTCTTAAATGCCGGATTGGGCCGGAAACCTGAGCCGGGGTGTTTTTGGGAAGCTCGCGGGGGTAGATGGGCATTTTGAGGAGCTGGGTACTGAGAGTGTGATGTGCGACTTTGGGATTTCTGTGGAGAGAAGTAGCATCGAAGAAGGTCATCTAATGCACAAGGATAACCACAGGGACGATGTCGAGGCCGGAAGTGTTGATCAGGAAAACTTATCGGATCGTCCTTTCTGTTCCTCTTTCTTCCAACCAAGCTTACTGGTACGTTCTGACTGGCTTCCGAACGACTCACGATTTTGCCTGACTTGATTCCTTCTTCCACTAGCTCCCCCATTTTTAACACATCACTGAAAGGCTTACCCAAGGCCGGGATCAAATGACTGTAGTAGGTGGATCCCTGGGCCTGTAGAAAAAGCTTAACCATTTCTTCTTCGTTGATCGGGGGACTGACTCGAGCAACCTGCTCCCTCCATCTGAGCCCAAATTCCTTAAAGCTTTCCTCCGGCCTCTTTTCCATCTTAGATAGCAAGGTGCGGTCTGGGGTAACGCTTGATTTGCGTTGAAAGTATCGGACAAAGTCTTGAGCCATGTCGCCCAATGTAAGCCACTCATTGATATTTTGACGACCATTCCAATCCAAAGCTGCCCCAGTTAGGCTTTTACTGAAATATGCCATCATCACATCATCTTTCTCTCCAACAATCCTCATTTCGTTGCAATAGGTCCTCAGGTGGGCTACCGGATCTCCACGCCCATCGTACAAGTTAAAGTCTGGTACTTTGAATCCTGCGGGAAGGCGGGTGTCATGTGGCACAATCGGTCCTTTGCAAGTCATGCTACCCTGGCCTTCCACTCTTCGCTTGTCCCTTAAGGACAGTTCTGTGCTTGTCAATTTCCTGGGTACCTCTTCTCGCCCTGTTCTTCCCGTAACCCTTTCATTTCTACCATGAATCTGCTCATCCTGGGAGCTCTTCTTGTATGGATCAAGGACCTTGTGGGCAACCTCTGAAGGGTAAAATCGGGCATTACGTGCATTGAGTGGATGTTCATTGTCTGGGGTAACGGATATGACAGGAGGGCAATATCGGGGAAAAGTGATTGAAGGATGAGCGATGGAGCTACTAGGGTAGTTGGGGCGAGCGTGATAAGCGGGTGTATCTGGAGAATATGGAGGATCATCCGGCCTTGTGTTGGGAGTCTGGGTAGCGTCTGGGAAAATTGGTGGAGGCGGGGGTGGCGCCTTTCCAGTCATCCAGGCTTGATACATGTTTGTCATGTGTTGTCTCAGCATCCGCACCTCTTCAACCAACCCATTATCCCGTTCCACCAACTGTTGTCGAACATCGGTATCAAGCAACTCAGTTCTGTTGTTCTCTGCCATTGCCTTTTGCCTTTGTGTTGCAGGGAAAAGTTACCTTTAAAACCACAAACCAACCACCTGTCTGGACATGACATGACAAAATGAAACCATCACGTTAGCGTTAGGGCATGTAACGTATTGGTAACAGCTTTTGATCGGGCGCATGCGTCATCCCGGCTTTTCCTTATTTCCAATTGCAAGCTTTTCTTCCTTTGTTTTTCTTCTTTTTCCTTCTTTTTTTTTCTTCACTCTTGCCTTTGTCCTCTCTAGTTCCTATTTCCTTCCTTTCTTGAGTTTTGTTTTTCCGCTCTTTTCTGTTCTTTTTGCCTTTTGTGGCTTTTCCTCTCTTTTCTCGTTTTTTTTTCTTTTTTCTTTTAGTTATGGTCGAATCCTATGGAGATTGCCTACGTATCACGACCCCGCGTGAATCAGACCGAGCGTAGTTCTTGCAGAATAAATGTAAAGTAGAAGCAAAACATTTTTTTTTGGGGATTTTCAATTTTATTGATAGAAAATACGTCTATTACAAAGACTCAAAACTGACAGATTAAACAACTACCAGACTCTAATGCAGAAAAGAACTACAGACTCCATCATCCCTATTCTACTTTAAACGAAAATACAGACTTAATCAACTGACTGACTTTTACAGACTCCAGTAGAAAAGGAAATACAGACTCAGAAGACAATCATGAATATATTAAAGCTCCTGGCGCCCGCAGGACATCATTCGGTCTCGCCGCGGGCCTATATGCAAGTTCCCCTTATTTTGAATCGTGCTCATCCTGCACATTTATTAAGGTGATTTAATCACTTATTTTGACCTAGTTTTGTTCAAATTTCCAAATTTAAAACAAACGGCCGGTTTTGCAGTTACGGCCTTTCAGCACTTCGGGGAGAAGATTTTAAGGCTGTGTCTGTTAACCGTTGAACTGACTCAGGGTGGCCGTTCTTGCAAAAACAGCCTTCCGGCGCCCTTTTGGGGACATTCGGCGTATTTTAAACAAAAATGGAGGCACCCGACTTATTCATGACGAAATTAAAAATTTTGGCATTTTTTGTCTATTTTTGAAAAGGGGAGGTTGGACCCGATGAG
>NW_017674325.1:33893-36891 GCF_001879085.1 Nicotiana attenuata | reverse complement strand
ACGATTCAATTAAACAATGCAATTTGTTATTCAAGCTATTTGCGTGTTTTTATTTTTTGATTTCTATATCAAAGCCGTGAATGATTGTTTTTTAGAACTCAAGCTTCATTGCTTGCAACGATCAATGAATCCAAAATCCAATTACAGCATGCAAACTAACTTACACCCTGAATTTATACTCAAGTACATGCAACCAAAACTGCATTCAATTTTCTGTTTTAAGTATTATCTCAAGTACATACTCAATCACATATGAGGACCTAGAGTCCATTTCTATGCTAATGCCATTGCCAATATTAACAGTTCACATAGTTACTGAACACCAATTTCCTGGGTTAATTAATAGTCTAATACAAAATGATAGTCAAAAACAGTCCACTTGTTACAAACGACACAGAATTTCCTGTAAACGTGACTGTTTCGCACTTTAACACCAAACAAAAACAGATAAATTCAGAAATCAACTCCAGCACTTCATAATTTAATCTCCAAATCAAAACTACATGGATCCTTCACAGTTCAGACGAGGCCAAGGAGAATACCTGGAAATTGAAATGTAATAAGAAAAGGAGAGGTCAGCAGCAGCCAAGGACAAGCAGCAATGTTAAACAGCAACAACAAAAGCAATTCTAGAACCGAAACAGCCTCATAAACCCAGCTATGAACCCAGTGATTAACACATCCAATGCACAGTCAATATAACCATCTCGAATAGATCAGATTCACTTTGAAACTGACTCAAAAACCTTCAAAACGCGATTACAGAATACCAGCAGGAATTGTAAACCATTTTTGGATCCTAACTGAGTTGGAAATCCGACTGAGATGATGGAATTCAAACTTGATTGAAGAAAAACTCTAATGAAACAGTATTTGTTGATTTTTGTTGCTTTTTCCTCTTTTTTTTTTTGATTTTCTGAAAAGTTTCCGTTCTAAGAGAGATTTCCAATTTCTAGATTTAGGTGTTTGAATCTGAAACTATAGACTATTTTTTGGGTGGAATTTTTAGAGACTGAAAACTTGTGAATGAAGGCATTGGGGTTGCCTTTTATAGGCAGGAAATGGGGTAGAATGTTCTAGAGGGCACTCACATTTTTCCTTCTTTTAGTTTCAGATTTCACCCACTAGGCCTTCAATTTTTAGCTTGTTTCTCAAGTTACTGCCCTAAGTTTGCTGAAATCTTCACTAAAGTCCTATTCTAGAAGGCCCTAGGGTGTTCTTCTACTTATACAATACCTATACTACCCCTACTCAAGTTCTAGAATTACCAAGCTTTAACAAACTAACCATTTCATATGCCCAAGATACCCCCGGAGACCCCCTGAACTTACTAACATTCAATAAAATCTATCAGCTATAACCCAAACAACTAATCTAAGCCTAATGACTAAATGAATTAGCCCGTGACATTTACTGATTAAACCCACGCCGGATTGAATTAAACTAACCAAAAACTAACGAATCACATACTAACAACAATAAGGATCAAATAATACCTTAAACAGAATCAATTAACAAAACAAAATCAAACGCATACTCAGGCAAGCAAATTTCAGAATACCGTACATGAGGAAATCTAAACAGGACTTGGAAAACATGTAAGCTAATTATTATTATGTATTAAAGAGAAGATAATCAGATAACAGAAGAATGCCTGTATTGAATTCAAAGAGACAACCAAATCCTAAATTGACTAATCGAGAAGAGATAAAAAGAAAACAATGGAAAGAAAAACCAAGAAAACATTACCTGAGGAGCCTAGACCGGACACTAGAAACTTGATTCGAGCTCCGGAATAACATAATCGTTCGTTCTTTTCCAAAACAAATGAAAACATTATTTCAGAGCACAAAGCCAATACTGGATGCAAGAAATTGGCCAAGCTCGAACCCAATCGAATTTTTAGGGTTCTGCTCGTCCTAAGATTTGAAATTCGAGCATATACAAGGAGATTCTAGGAAACCCGGTTGGAGATTAGGGATGAAGGAGTGGAGGCGAGTCTATGGTGTTCATGGGGTGGGGTTTGCACGCTGGCGCCGCCGGCCACGACGGAGGCGGCTGCTAGGGTTTCGATTATTCGAACAATTTGGGTGTGATTTGAAGGAGACGAGGCATGGATTTGGAAAGAGGAAGGGAAGGCGGTCACGTGGTGTTAATTTGAGGTCCATCGGAGACCTGCCGCCGGCGGAGGCGATTTCCGGCCGGCGGTTTGCGGCGGAGGACGGTGGTGTTGAATGGTCTCTAATGGCTAGTGAGACGAAGGGGGTAGGGGGGTTCCGAGGGGCGGGGGCCTTCAGACAGTCTTATACCAAAGACTCCCGTGTTCCTGACCGTTCGATTAAAGAAAACCTCGATGGTCCAGATCAATCCGGCATGAAACGATGTCGTTTGGTATATGGGGGGGCTGGATCGGGTTTGTAGCGTTTGGGCCTGGTCCAGGGGTGTATTCTTTTGGGCTAAGACCGAATCAATTAAAAAAGGCCCAGTTCCGGATCCTTCAAGACAAGCCCTCTTTTTTTGTTTTAATAGCCTTTTTTTATTCTCTCTTTATTCAATTTGTTTTGTTTTCATTTTTGTATTTTATATATTTATTTGTATTTTATTAAAATGCAGAATTAAAATAGAGACCTAATTTATTTCCAAAATGAAGCTAATTATTTCCTATTTAAAGTAAACTCAAGACAAATTCAACAACTAACAATTAAAAATGCAAGAATGGACTATTTTTGTTATTTTCTTTAAAGTTTGTTCTAAAAACAACTTAACCACTAAATAATCCTTAAATATGAAATTAGATCCTAAATGCAAATGTCATGCATATTTTTTATATTTTTCATATGAAATAAAATGCACAAATAAAATGCAAACAACTAACAGAAAATAACACAAAATTCACAAAAGTGTAAAATAATGAAAGAAAAATTTATTTAGTTTGAATTTTTGGGAATAATTCATATATAGGGCAAAAATCACGTGCTCACATCAAGCACTTGCTCAA
>NW_017674325.1:29635-32621 GCF_001879085.1 Nicotiana attenuata | reverse complement strand
GCAAAATTTGGGGATTGGTTAGCAAAATATAGATCACCTAGGCTATCGATGCAATGATAAGAGTAAAACAAAAGACTTAATTGGAATGCACGATCCTGTGAGTAAAAACCAAGGACATTTGACTAGCAAATTCATCAGACTGGGCCTTCTATCTTAGGAGAAAGATTCCTCAGACTAAGATTTTGATCCTAGGAGAAAGCCCACTAGACTAGGTCTTCAATCTTAGGAGAACAATTGATCAGACTAAGATTTTGATCCTAGGAGAAAGCCCACTAGACTAGGTTCATTTTGTTATCTTAGGAGAAAGATTCATCAGACTAAGATTTTGACTCTATAATACTCCATTAGACTAGGCCTTTTATCCTAGGAGGAAACATTGTGAAAAGTAATGGCAAAGGTCAATGATTTGAGAAACTTCCCTTTTGTCGGTTCTCCTCTTGTTCCTTTTCTTTTCTTTCCTTTCTTGTTCCCTTACTGTTGAACCAACTTTCTTGCACTGCTTTGTTCCTGTTTCCAAACAACGAAAACTTGTGAGTTTAAAATGTGGTGGTTGGTTTGTGGCCTTGAACTTCGCAGGTGGCCCATCATCCTCCATTTGTTGCATTGCATGAACGGTCATCTCCCCAATCCTCATGTCTCATAGGAATCCCGCAGCGTGTCTATTGTCCCTGCTTTGTGTATATGATGTTCTTTCTTGACCACTGGCTTTAGCCTTGAGTTTATTGTTCTTTCACTTGTTACGATAACGGATTTCCCCTCGAAGATCTTGCTTGTTTATTGACTAACCACTTTCTTTGCTACCCTTGACACGGAGACTATCTCTGATCCGTTCACCAAAACACCCTCCGTCTGTTGCGTGGTTCCTAAATTGATATGTGCCAAACCTTTGTGTTTCACATGGAGTCCCAAGCATATTGATTGTTACCAACTCAGCGCACATGTTGTTCTTTCCTGATTTAAATCACTGGCTTTGGCCTCAAGATCTATTGTTCCTTCACTCGCCCTGATAACTTTGATTCCCACTTGAAGACCCTGCTTGTCACTGTTCAACCACCTTTTGTCAATCTTACCACAGAAAATATCTCTGAGCCGTTCACCAAGCACCTTCCATCTTGTTGCATTATTCATGAATTGATATGTACCAAACCTTTGTATTTCACCAGGATCCCAAAGCATGTTGATTGTTACTAGCTCAATGCGCTTGTTATTTTTTCCTGACCTATGACATTTTGATGTGTTAGCCAGACCCCGTTTTGTGCAATTGGAAAGCTGGTGGCAAATTTTGAAGTCATTTCTTACTTGTTCTGACCAGACATACTCAAGAAGAGGAAGTAAACAAAACAAAAAGAACAGAGTAGAGGACAATGGGAAGAGATGATTCCTAACAAGAAAACTACAAAGTAGAAACCTATCGGATGTGGATACCAACTCTAATGACCATGACATGCACCTGCGGCCTATTCTGTTAAGCAAATCTGATGTTCAGCTCTTGTTGTACCTTTTGCCGTGAAACTGGGCTTCAATGCTCCGCTTGCCCGATCCGATTCACAATCCTTATTCGACTTGTAGTGCCCGAAGGGTTTTCACTATCAAGCCTCTCTCATTTTGATTTTTCTCTCAACTCACTGTCGCCTTATGGTGCCCACGAGGGTTTTCACCAATAAGACTCTCTCATTTTGATCTCTCTCAGCTTTCATCACCTTGGGGGTACCCGTGAGGATTCTCATCAACAAGACTTTCTCATTCTTCATTTCCTTCGTTTGGACCGGAGTGTTGCCCCTGATATGATGCACCTCTGCTCACTTGCCTCGGCATTTCTTGAAGACTGATCGGAAGGTCTTTCTTTGGACCGTAATGTGGGCTTTTGGATAGGGTTAGAAAGGAGGGGTATCAAAGGCTCAAAACAATTCAATCATGGGTTTAAAGTTACAACTTTCGGAATCAGATTTCTCACAGCAACCACAACTTCTGCCCCAGTTTCTTTCTTGGGGGACTTTGGATTTTTGTTTTGGTGTGACTGAACCTCAGAGAGAGGCTACCTACGTACCCTTTCGGGATCAAGTCAAACGTAGTTCAGGCGACTACTTTGATTGTTGCGATCTTTCTTCCGCTTTTCTTTTCCTTTCTTTTCATTCTTTTCTTTTCCTTCTCTTCTCTTTTCTCTCTTTACTTTTTCTTTTCTCTTCTCTTCTTTTCTTTTCTTTCTCTTTTTTTTTTCTTTTTGCTTTTCTTTTCTTTTCTCTTCTTTTGTTTTCTTTCTTTTCTTTTTTTTTTTCTTTTCTTTTCCACTGTTTTTCTCTTGTTTCTCCATTTACTTCCCCATTCGAACTTGCGAGTCTGATTAATGATTCCGAAAGAGGGGTATGCAAGAAAATAGTCGAGGCTCAAAGGGGTAACAAAGGACAAAGTGTTTGGATAGCAGAATAAAAATGCCTTCGTCATTCCAATCTTCAAAACATACCAAGTACAAACTGCGCAGTTAAACAAGCTGAGGAAAACACACAACATCTTTTGATTGCACCAGAATTACTAACCATATTCACATATTTGCCTTCTGTATTTGTCAATTACCTAGCACCATTGGACAACAATCTTGGTACCACGAACGGTCCCTGTAGACCTGGGGCACTCTTGCCTTGGCTTCAAACCGATGCGGCATGATGCATTTTAACAGTATTTATGTTCTATCTGCCCCCCAGTTTCACTTGATTTGGGCTTGAAGAGATTTCAAAATCCCTCGACTGTCCTTACATCTTTAACATTGTTTTATTGCTTCATTACCAAACTGACTTATAAAACCAGGCTGAGAATTATGCGTGTATGTCATGTCACCAGAACCAGCATGAAGAGAATTGCAAAAGGAGAAAGGAACCAGATAAAATGACTAGAAATGGCGGGAAACAGAGAATTGCATTAGACTGACGGTGAAAGGCTTTAAACACGAAACAAGCAAACTGACTAGAGTTACAACCTTGAACAAACCTAA
>NW_017674325.1:26089-26729 GCF_001879085.1 Nicotiana attenuata | reverse complement strand
CGCATTTGCCGGATCCACGTCCGCTTCTGCGGAAAACCCTGGTCCCTCAAGGACCGCTTCTGCGACCAATACGCCGCATCTGCGGAACCGCTTATGCGGTCCCTTTTTCCGCAGATGCGGAAATGACAGAACCAGTAAACTTCAAACATGCAACAAACTCCGAATTCTCCGTTTAACCACCCGAATTCACCCCGAGGCCCCCGGGACCTCAGCCAAAGGCACCAACATATCCCAATACATCATACGAACTTGCTCCATCGTTTTCCCTTTCCATTGACATCAAACACTTCTCTTATTTTCTCAAAAATCCGGCAGAGTTTCGGCACTACTTGGACATTGGTTTTTCTAATATAGGAAATTAACTCTCTACACTGCTATTTTCTCTCTTTTGGTTTTTCCAATTTTCCAAATATTCAAAGCCGGTCAGCATGCGAGTCCCAAACAGATAAATGCACAAGTAGGATGCATCAGGATGGTCCATTATTTCGGGTACACCTGTCCTAGACGGACCCAACCCCTGTGTTGAGTCCCCTAAGTCAAAATGCACATGATGCAAATAAGCGTTCCTACTAGGGATCCGGCATGACGTCAAATTCTTCTAGGTTCAAAACCTGGGTATATGTTCTAGACTGTGTACCCG
>NW_017674325.1:0-22948 GCF_001879085.1 Nicotiana attenuata | reverse complement strand
TGAACTTGCCCCAACTACCCTCGACTTATCCCAAAACTACTGATGTAAGACAACTATACCCAAACAATTCCTAAGATCTGAATTTCAGCTTCAAAATGCAATCCTAATTCAAGCTATTAACTAACCTATTCATTGAAACAAATTAACAGCAACAATCAACCAAACTAATCACAAGCTAAACTTAATCAGAATCGATAACAAATGACATTCAAACAATTACTGACTAAACAGAATCATAATTGAGATTTAATACTACAAGTCATTATTTAAACAGAAAAATTGAAACAAATCCAACTATTAGCAGAACGAATAACAACTTAACACCTAAAAACTAAGATGAACAGGCATATAAGGATCAAAATGAAACGAATATGGAACAAAATTGAAGAAGACTTTGTCGATTTCCAGATTAACACTTATTAACAACTAGAATAACACCAAAAGGAGAAAGAAAAAGGAAAACAAACACAAAAAAAAAACAAGAAACTCACTGTTCACCAGACCAGTTCCGTACTCGAACTTAGCCCACTCCCGGTGAGATTTTGAGTGCCAATGAAGCCGGATTCCACACGAGGGATACAAAGGAGTCACGTGGTATCGATTTGGAGTGGTTTGGGTCAATTAGGGTTTTGGCCGGAAAATATTCAAACTGAAATTCGAACAATTCGAGGCAGATTCGGGAAAAACTAACCGGGGATTTGGATAGGGGAAGGGGAAAGGGACCTAGGGTGTTAATTTGGACCGATTTGGGAGAAGTGATGTCATGGCCGGAAAAACTTCGATCCAATATTCGACGGCCTGGGGTGGGATTCGAGGGAATTGGGCTATGGATTCGGATAGAGGAGGAGAAGGGGAGTGTGGGGTGTTATTTTGGTGGCGTTTGGAGACGGGCCGCCGCCGTGGGCGATTTCCGGCGGCGGCGTGCGGCGGTGTTACAGGGTCTGGGGATAGGGTGTGTTTGAGACGATGAAACGGGGGTGGGGGGGGGGTGTTCCGACCATTTTATATTATGTTTACCCCAGTTCCCCACCGTCGATCCAATCAACCTCGACGACCCAGATTAAAATGACCAAACGACGTCGTTCGGACTATGTGGGGGCAGGCCGGGTGAGGGTTATGGTTTTGGGCTTGGGTCAAACAGGGTTGGGTATGGACGGATTGGGCTAAAGTTTATCAATTAAAAATGGCCCAGTTCGGTCCTCTTATTAAGACATCTCCCTTTTTTTAATTTAATTTCTTTTGTTTTCTCCCTTTTTATTTCTTTTATTTATTTCGTATTTCATTTTGTATTTTTTCCTGATTTTATTAAAATGCAAAAAATTAAAATGAAACCTAATTTATTTCCAAAATTAAGCTAATTAACTCCTAAAATTGTTTAAAATCTATTTCGTGACAATTTCAACAATTAACAATTAAAAGTGCAAAAGCGGACTATTTTTGTTATTTTCTTTATATTTTGTTCTAAAACAACGTAACTACTAAATAATCCTAAAATATGAAATTAGATCCAAAATGCAAATGTCAAGCGTATTTTTTTTTTTTCATATGAATTAAAATGCACAAATAAAATGCAAACAATTAACAGAAAATAACACAAAATTCACAAAATTGCAAAATAATGAAAGAAAAATCATTTTGTTTGAATTTTGGGAATAATTCATATAGGGCAAAAATCACGTGCTCACAGCAACTTCAAAGGGCTCAGGCGCCTTTAGGGAGCCAAACTCGACCTCGATTGGTGTTGGCGTCTTGGCGGAGGCTGGTGCTTCAAACTCAAGTGGTATGGACATGTTCACCTCAGCATCTTCAGAAGGCTGAATTTGGACTACAATCGGGTTAAGAGTGACTGTTGGTTTCTTTGGATCATCACCTTCCGTGATCAAACTGATTGATCCTTTGGGATCCCAATCATTTTCTATTTGAATCATATGAACACTTCCACCCTTGTGGTCTGGTAGAGGGTTACTGCGGACGTTTGGAGCAGGCTCCTTTGCCACGATGATCTTGTTATCAATTAAAGTCTGGATCTTGTCCTTCAGGGAGCGGCACTCATCAATAGTATGTCCCTTCATGCCAGAATGGTATGCACAGGTTTTGTTTGGGTTAATCCACTGGGAAGGGTTTTCAAGAGTTATGGCAGGGACAGGGGTGACATAACCAGCGGCTTTGAGTCTTTCGTACAGCTGGTCGATTGGCTCGGCAATGGCGGTGTATTGTTTGGGAGGTCTGCGGTCAAAATTTGGTCGGGGTCTAGGAAAGTTTTGGTGAGTAGGAGGTGATTGATAGTGGGATGGTTGAGTGTTGTAGGCTTGGTAGACTTGTGCGGGTTGGGAATATTTGGGTGAAGTGGGTTGGTATGTGGGAGGTGGAGGTGATTGATAGGTAGGTGGTGGAGCTTGGTAGGAAGGTGCGGGTGCTTGGAAATTTGGAGTGGGTTGATATGTAAGTGGAGATCTCGGGTAGGTCTGATATTTGACTGGTGATTTGGTTCTCTGTGCAACCATTACGGCACTTACGTCCCTCTTATTGGATGTACCACCGGACTGCAGAGCCTTATTGGTGGCTTGAAAATCTTCAAAGTTAGTGACCATACCACTTTTGATGCCCTCTTCAATCCTTTCTCCCAACCTGATGATGTCAGAAAATTTATGGTTCTCGATCAGCATCAATCTTTCATAGTATTGCAGATCCTGAGCCCTGACGAAAAACTTGTTCATCTGTTCTTCCCCTAAAGTAGGTCGAACCTCAGCAGCCTCTGACCTCCAACGAGTGGCATGCTCGGGGAACGTTTCTGTAGGTTTCTTCTTTAAATTCTAAATGTAAAACACATCTGGTGCATTCTCCATGTTGAACCTGAACCTATCCATGAAGTCGGACGCCATACTAACCTAGTTTGACCACTTCTTGGGGTCTTGGTTAATGTACCAAGACAGAGCATCTCTTTTCAAGCTTCTCATGAAAAGCTTCATTCGAATTCTCTCATCTTTCCCTACTCCGGCCAACTTGTCGCAGTATGTCCTCAAGTGTACCCTAGGATCTCCTGTACCATCAAACATTTTAAACTTGGGAGGTTTGTACCCCTCGGGCAGTTCGACATCTGGTTGAATGCAAAGGTCTTCGTAATTCAATCCCTCGATCCCCTTTCTTCCTTCAACACCCTGAACTCGGCTAGTCAGCTTCTTGAGTTCTGCGGCCAGATTCTTGATAAGAGAGTCTTTGTCATCAGATTCAGGTGTGCTTGAGGCGGGTTGAATGGGGTGTGGTATGGTTTCCACATAGATGGGGGTGTTGTGGTGATGATCATTTGTGTAGTTCAGTGGTTCGGGGATGAGCAGTGGGGTGTTGCTTGATGTGTGGCATGTGTTGCAGTGGTGATGGGGAGTGGGTTGGTTTTGTGGCTTTAGGATGTTTTGAGGAGGTTTGGGATTTTGAGTGTTGGGGAAGCTGATATCCGGGGTAGTGAGGGAAAATGACAAGCTTGCCAAGTTCCGAACTTGGTCAATTCTTCCTGAAATTTCAGTAACTTCTGTTCGAGCTGGGAGGCACTTTCCTTGGAAACCTGAATACCCTGCGAAGTCTCTATCCTTTCAACTGAGCTCTCCTTTCTGATGTTGCTTCCATCTTTCCTTTGTTCTTGTTTCTAATAGGACTCGGAGGAGGAGGAGGACCCTTGGATCTTGTGGAATATGCTGACGATGCCAGAGTGTACGAACTAACCTTTGGGGAGGGGAATAAGAAAAAGTAAAAACAAAAGGTAACAAGTTAGTAGGGATCGTGAGAAGAAAACGTTGCAATATTTAAACACATAGTGTAAGAATATAAATTGTGTCCTAAATTGGGAGCCTCGTTGTGCCTGAGGTAGGCCTAGCGACAAGTAGATTTGGAGAACTTAGAATGCTAAATGCCTCATTTTATTGATAAAAATAAGACGAATCCCAAAATGACACTAAATAACAGGAAATAAAAGTGTCGCTGGTGGCCATAGGTCTTATTACATTTGTAAAGCAAAAATAAACTCCTATCTACTTGGTCCCAGAAGGACCTTCCCCAGACTCGACATTGTTGTCTCCCTCGTACAGTTCTCCCAGCTCGCGCAATCCTAGCAACAAGTAGGCCCTCGCCAGATGTCCATCTTCATTTCCTTCAACAACCCGACAATCTTCAATCCTCTTCAGGAACTTCTTTTCCAGCTCCACTATGCCCCGCTCCAAACAGATCAGTCGTTTGTTGGCGTTGACATCCATATGTTTCCATTCTCCAATTAGCTTTTGATTGGCTTCTTGTATTTCATGGTGCTCATTTTCACATTCCTGCATCCTCTTACGCAATTGGTTGTACTTAACCTGTACTTCAGCCTTTTCATCGATGACTCTGTGACCTCGAACAAGCCCGGTTGTCCTAACCCACTGTGATCATCCTCCAACCAGCTTGGATAGTATGGAGTATAACCAGTGTGGTACCTGTCTGGTTCTATGGAATCCTTCCCAAGATGATTTTGCAGTGCCACATATGCTAAGCTTGACACTTGTACGGACTATCATCAGCCTGGAAGTCAGCCCGGAAATGACTCATCTAGCCGACCCTTGGTATAACCTGCTTCCTACCTGCCTGTCTCATAACCCGGATAGGGACATATGGGTAGTTCCCGCTTAAACCGATCAGTATCAGAAATAGAGCATCCCTAGACCGTATGATGAATTCTTCAGTAGGGAACCACTCAAACATCCATTGCACCCGGTCTTCAGTAAGATTGTCGAAGAGCTCGACCCACTCTCTAGCATTCTCTGGTCGGGCGAACATGTTGGGCATATAATTCATCCGCTTTGGGTGATGAAAAGCGATATGATCATCCTAGTCTCTACGATGGATTTCCTGTCGGTACTCACCCCTTTGGAGGTGCTCCATGAGCCATAGTTGGAGTAGAAAATTACATCCCTCGAATTGTTTGGCCCCTTGTTGACATCTTTCTAGGGCTTGGTATATTTCTGCAACTATTGTTGGCACAAGGCTGAATGGTTGCCCGTTAATTCCCTCCATCAAGGTCTTGGTGACCATGGCCAGTCTGGTATGGATTCTTGCTTTCTTTGTCGGAAAACTATCATCCCTAAGAAACAGAACATAAACACAAATACCCTTCGGTGGATGTGCCCCAATGAGGTGATGGCGAATTCGTCCGGATAGGTACGGTAAGATTTTCTATGACCGTACCTTTCGTACAGATAGTCAAAGGGAATGTACGACTCCTTCAAACATGTCAAGTCACGATTCTTCTTTAGACCCATCATCTTAAGAAAACCCCTACCCTTACGATTTTCCGGCATTAGCAAACCCGAAGTTTCCCATGGTATCCCAGCCAGTCCTCCTATCTCCTCAAGCAAAGGTGTCATCTCAATGTCCCCGAAGCGGAATACCGACCTATCACAGTCCCAAAACAGAGTTGCAGCTTCTATGATTTTGTTGTTCGGTTGAATGTCTAGGAGAGAAGGCAGGTTTCCTAGATACTTCCGGACAAGAGCTTGATCACTGGAATGAAGATCTTCCCACCATCTTAACAATCTAGCATGAATGTTGGTGACCATGCCGAATCTAGGGACCTCGTGCCTCATTTCCTGCAAAACAAAAGGTTAGGCCCTTTTCCCCCCACCGGACTCGACTATTTAACATCAATAATTAGCATAAGAAGCATTTAGTTTTCCAAATGAATGCATAGAACGTGGTAAGGTCCGTTTGGGTTTCAAGGAAACCCAGTGGACTTTGGACAAGGCTATCTTAAAGAGTCATTATGCGGACAACATAACTGACTCGGCTAGGTTTGACCATGATGCATGCACAATTAAACGGAGTAAGGTTTCTATGTGGTATTAGACTGGTACCCTTGAGCGGACAACTCAAGAGGGAAAGGCGCGGAACCGTCGACTACACCGTTGATCGACTGGTTTTACCGCAAATATGCCTTTGCCGGATTTAGGGGGTGATAATATCGGAAGAGCGCAACCACTCATTATAACGTTGCTATGGGATTTTGTTTGGCACGAGTGGAATATGATGTTGAAAAAATGCAATACAATAATTAACAAATTGTCATGTACTTTCACGTTCATAAAGTAATGATTACAATAATTGCTCGTAATTATAACAGTATTGAAGGAAAGCGGTAAAAGAAAGAAAAAGAAACAAAGAACCAAGTTAGTTTTGTAGCAGAAGAAAGAATAAATACTTAAAGGCATTTAAACAAGTAAAGAAACATAAAGTCACAAATAGCATGAAATTGTAAAAGCCTTAAAAAAGTTCCCAAGCAGAGTCGCCATGCTGTCGATGCCTCCTTTTTCTAAAGGCGAAATCGGGTTTACGACATTTGGGCGGACAACTCTATTCCATTTGGGAATTTGGGTTTGAGATTTAGAAGAGTCGCCACCTAATGATTAAGTGCATTAGGACACTAAGAATTTAAAAGAAAGAAGAACCAGAGAATGGGTAAGGGCTTGAAATTATCTCAGGGGGAAGGTGTTAGGCATCCCCCAAGATCCACTAGTGTGGTTCCCGGCCATGTTACAATTGTGACTTTTAAACAAGTAAACATACAAGACAACTTCCACATAACGATTACAAGTCGAAATGTATAAAGGTTAAACATGCTGAAGTCAGGGAATATGTGGTTTCATAGTTGTTTAAAAGAATGTATAAGTGCAGAGAAATGAGGATCAAATAACGAGTGCAAACAATCAGACAAAAGAAGTGAAATGGGCGGAAGTTTAAAAAGAAATTAGTGTTGGAAATTCAAAGAGGTTTTAAATGATTTGAAGCGAAATACAAGGTTTAAAGAGCTGGAAACTGACGGTTTAAAGAAAACAATAACGAAAGTACATAAGGAGGGAGGGGGGTCCTAGGTTTATACATAACATGGATCATCCACGCAACACCCGTTAACTAATTATACGCGTGGTGTTATCGCGTGATCATCATATCCATGTCTACCCTTCCCACCCCATTAAGGTATTAAAGCGCAGAATAGTATCGTTACTTATTGCATGCTATTACCCGTCCCGATCCTATCAGTCCCGGAGGCATTGAGACTACTAAACCTACAAGGGAGGGAGTTGGGGCTTTTCAGATGTTTTAAAAGGATAAAAGTCTAGGCGACAAACAAAAACACATAATCAAATAGGGAGAAGCAAACATCAGTTAAGGCTCAAATAGGCCTCCTCACTTAAAGGCAAATATATAGCACGACTTCAAATAGTGGTTATGGTCTGAGTTAAATTTAAAAGCGTTAGGACAGGCTGATTTATCACATATTTCTCAGATGAGGAGTCCGAATTAGCCTTGTCTGGTTGTAGTTATCAAAGTTGACACAGTTAATTAATTACCTAATGGTTTGCCTAAGTGAGACCTATAAGCATGATATCTAACAGGGCGTACTGATTTTAGAGAAAGGATCACTGGTTTTATAGACAAAAGATCTGCAGATCTTAAACGAACTTATGACTGGTTTTAAACGTATAGATAAAATAGACGAGGCTGATTCGATTGATTATTCCTATAGGCAAGTTATCTAAGCGTTATTGGTTTAAAAACGATTACAGAGATGCAAGAGTCCTATAGGCATGGTATAAAGAATGAAGTTTATTGTTATTAGACCTATGATTGTTTGCCTAATGACAGGTATATGCAGAAGTGCAGAAAAGAAACCTATGATCATGATTTCTATATGCAGAAATGCAGGGGCTTAGAGACAGGATTTCTATATGCAGAGATGCAGAAATAAATGACCTACAGGCATGCTGTCTATGTGAATGCAGGAAATAAAAATCCTATAGGCATATTTTCTGATATGAGCATGCAGAAGTTTATAGGTAACCTATAGGAATGTTTTCTAAGATGAGAATGCAGAAGTAAATAACCTATAGGCATGTTTTCTACCCTTTTTCATACATTTATTCCCATCCCTTTCCACTAATCCATCCCCAATAGTTATTAGAAATTATTACAGACCCGAATGAATTAAAGAAAGAAAAGTAAAATTACATCAGAAGTTCCAGCTACAACCAAGCAGCCTAATTCAGACTCAAAGTCCAATATGAGATAAACCAATTTCTAGGATCAAAAATTCCAAAAGCCTTTCTCATCCTCTGGGTGTGTCAAAGTTCCAAGGAGCTTTATGAACTCCAGGCAATGCTTACACCCAATTACATTGCAGAATTAAGATTATGGTGCAGTGTCGAATAGCCAGCCCTCGAATGTCCAAGTTCAGAGGGAGCTCCAGGTCCCAAAGCAAGGCTCATAAGAGGGGGGCAGAACTTAAGAGTCTAAGAGTAAGTGTAAGTGCATGGGGGGGGGGGGAATTAGGAAAACCATGACAAGCTGGTGGTCATGCCCAGCAATTGGGAATGCTGGCACACCCCTGACCAGCCCGTCAGCCAAAACTTGGGAGTTAGGATCCATTGAGGATCAGGTTCAGGCCTGAGCAGTAACTTGGATACTGCCAGGCCAAAACCTTAATTCAGACACATAGAGGAAAATAAGGGTAGGGATTCACAATAGAAACAGATATAGGGAAAGAACATACATAATTTAATCACTGAACATGCACAGTAAAGAGAACAAGAATGCTGAAACTATAAAGTAAACACATAGAGGTGAGGCAAAAAAATTAAATCAGACATACCAGTTTCAGGGAAAACAGGTAAAAAACAGTAGTCTTGAAAAGCTAATTTGTAAGCAAACAGTTCCAAAAGATCTCAGAAAAGCAGAGTGTTGGGAGAGTATTGAACTCGAAGCAGTATTGTAAGCGTGTAGGTTGAAAGTAAAAGTTCGAGGTATTGAACTTGAAGTGTGTCCAAAAGTGTGGAAGGGTAGTCACTTTTATAGTGCAGAGAAGCAAGAAAAGTAAGAAAATATCATTGAAATCAGTCTTCCTTTGGTTAAGGGATTCTGATTCCAACGGGTAAAATCCAGTTAAAGAAAGAAAATTTTAATTAAAACCTTTCAAAGTAGCACAAAAGGGGTAAATACATAAAAGTTATTTAAGGAAAACAATCAATAGTACACGGTTTGTGCCAAATATGGCAAGGGAATCAATCAAACAGCCATGAAACCAAAATTACAAGTTCAATTGGAATGAACCAAGTCAAGAAAGGTAAAGGGGGTTCAATCGAAGAAAAATCAATGACAATTCGTCAGCCTTATTAAAAGGATTTCTGAATCAATCAATTAGTTGGTAAAAAACCTTTTGAAAGAGAAATTTCTCATATATAAAGCATACCAATCAAGCAGAAGGAATCGTCAGGCTACTTAGGAAAAAGAGTCTATCATCGAAAGCCTTAGAGTCGCAAGCAAAAAGAGATTCAAGTTCAGTTGTGGACTCATAGTGAGTCTGAAAGCCTAGGGTCCCAAAGTGGAACCCTAATACCACTTGCCAAAGAAACCCCCAAATCCTAGGGTTTCGAATTGAGTCAGACATAGAGGTGAGAAAACAGGTCATTGAAAGAGGCTCAGAAGTCTTTTCCAAAGACTGATGAGAGACAAACACACACGATAGAAAGAACACTGATTCAAGGTCATGAGAACACGTTTGAGAAAACTCGGAACTTAAACAAGTTCAGAAGAAAGAGATGATACGAGTTTTAAACAAAAGTAGATGAAATATGCTTAGCAGGAACACAAACAGAGTTTAGTAAAGTGAACAAAATCAAACAACACGGATTAACATGCGAGTACAGGAATAACAACAAAAATAGAAGAATCTTGCATAATAGAAAGAGAAACAAAGAGCAACCTCATGCGTAGCAGAAGAGAAAACATACGAGCCTAACATAGATGATCACACATAAAGAAAGAACAGAAAGAATCAGAAAGATATTTGAAGAAACTTTTTGAGAAACCCTAAAATCGAAATTGACGATTTTGAAAAGAAAATTTTGGGGAAACCATTAAAATGTCAAGTAAAGCCCAGACATATCACAGATCTAATAAAATAAGCAAGTACAGAACCTCATACGGCTTAGGGTTGCATAGAAAACCCTAGAAATGAGAAAGATCTTGAGGATAGTCAGATCCTGAGTCGAAAAGACTCATATGCTTGAACATGCCAGAATAATGGCTGGATAAGCCATAGATCTACAGATCTGAGAAGGATCTGAAGAGAGCCATCGAAGTCGGGATTTAAACCTTGAATAGCTTAGGTCTGATGGTGAGAAAGGATGAGTACAGACCGTCCATGGCCGGAGACGCCATGGATTCCGGTGGAAACATGGTGAGATAAGGTGGGAAACGATTAGGGTTTCGGAGAGGTTCGAGAGAGTTTGAGACGAAGAGGGTTCGAAGGCGGCGTCTCAGGTGAAATGAATTAGGTCAAGGGAGGTTTGGGAATTAAAAAAGAAAAGGGGAATTTATGGCCGTTGATCAAAATGATCTACGGCCTGGATCAAAGGGGAGCCGGGTGGGTTTTAAATTGGGTCAGGGGTCGGGTAATTTAGGTTTAATTTGGGGTGGAATTGGGGTCAATTTAAGGTTATAATTGAAAGGAAATGAGGCTGTAATCAAAATAGAATTGGGCTAAATGTTAAATAGCCAATTTTCCCCTTTTTACTTTATAAAAATAGTAATAATGATTTTTAAAGTAAATTAAAAACATTAAGCCAACAAATACTATATAAATATTAATCTAAAAATACTGGAACTAATTTTATGGTTATAAAATGCTATTAATCTTAAAGTAGGCTATAATTGCAGTTATATGCAATTTAGTCTTTTAAATACCAAATAAATTTGTAAAAATATGCAAAATCACCTTAATTATATTTTGGTGTAAATATGAGAATAGAAATAAATTATTCACCAAAATAATAATCTTGGGAATAATTATTGGATTTTGTACTGCTAAAAATAGACAATAAATTGATTTTAAAATCTTTTAAAATTAGGGAAAAATGCCAACACTTTTGGGTATGCTTATATATGCATGTACATGCTATTTTGAAAGTATTTTGCACATAAAAGTACATAGGGAAAAAATTGGGTATCAACACTCTTCAAGTCCATGCAGGCAACATGCGCTTTTTATGGGTGGCACCTGGTCCTCTTTCAGCAAAAACTTTGTTTTTCTGAAGAGACTGAACCCTGGCTTGGCAATTTTCCTTGAAATGCCCATTGTTCCCACAGTGGGTACACAACCAATTATCAGGCACATTAACGTATTTGCTATGAGGGTTATAAGGAGTTCTCTCCCTTTGAAACCTTATTCCCTGCATGTTTCCACCATTGTTAACGTACATGGCAGTAATAGCATCCGAGGACCAGGTCCACTTAAGAGACTTCTCAAGATCACTTTTTACTCTTTCCAAATGTGCTTGAACTTGTCTATTTTTCTCAAGTTCAGCACACAAACTAGTTTTTACAGCATTTAACTCGTTTTCAAGTTTAATATGTGTCTCACTAGCCACTACTTTTCCTTTTTCAGAATTCCCAGGCCTACATTCAGCTTTGAGTTCCTCTATTGTTTCCTTTAATACAATCATCACTAAGAGTTCATCTCTTTCCTGCTCAATAACAGCCACTTTCTCCACTAAGGCGTCTTTTTCTTTACTGAAATTCTCAATGATTCCTCTTAGATCAACTACTACTACCATCAAATTATCTCTTTCGTATTCTACACTAGTGATTTTCTAAGTTAGAACCTCCTTTTCATTTTCCAGATTATCTATAGTTTCCTTCAAATCAACCACACAAACCATCAAGTCATCTCTAGTTTGCTCAGCATCTCCTAACTCCGTAGTTAAGGCATCTTTATAATTTACAAGACTATGGTAAGCATCAATTAACGCATTAGCTAATGACCTGAGTTTTTTAGGAGAGTAGGACTTCAGATTTCTCAGAACATCCCAAAACTTTACCTCATCATTGTCATCATCTTCATCATCATCTGATTGAGCCATCAAAGCAAATATTGTGTCATACTCATTTGCTCCACTTTCAACTGACATCGAGCTGTCACCTGCATCATCTTCTTCTTCAGACTCGCTGGAAGAATCTCCCCATGCTACAAGAGCTTGCTTCACAACATTGTTAGCGGCGTTATTTCTTTTGAATCGTTTATCAGGACCCAGGTTCCTCTTGGCTGCTTTGTCAGAGTTGTGTTTGAAGTGTTCTCGCTTCAGGAGAGGGAAATCTTTCATGAAATGCTCTGGCTTTCCACACTTATGACAGAGGTCATAATACTTTGGCTTGCTAGAACTGCCCCTCTTTGGTATACCTTCATTCCTTCGAACCATTTTCTGAAACATTCTGGTTAAGTAAGCCATGTCATTATCCTCGCCACTTAAGTCATTGCTTTCTGCCTTGAGTACCAGGTTCTTTTCCTTCTTTGGTTCTTTTCCTTCTTTGGTTCTCTTCTTTCACTGTCCTTCTTCTTCTTCTTCTTCTTCTTCTTCTTCTTCTTCTTCTTCTTCTTCTTCTTCTTCTTCTTCATTTCATAGGTTTTCAGATTTCCAATCAGCTCATCTATAGTCAGCTCCTGCAAATCCTTTGCTTCAGTAATGGCATTCACTTTACTCTCCCAAGAACTGGGCAAAACACTAAGAATTTTCCTCGCGAGCTTGTTTCTAGGAATGATTTCACCAAGCGAGTGTAGCTCATTTATGATGGAAGTGAACTGAGTGTGCATGTCGTGAATGGATTCATCGTCCTTCATTCTGAAGAGCTCATACTCAGTGGTGAGCATGTCAATCTTAGATTGCTTCACTTGAGTAGTTCCTTCGTGTGCTGTTTGTAAAGCTTCCCATATCTCTTTGGTAGATTGGCAAGCTAAAATCCTGTTGTACTCATCAGGACCTATACCACACACCAAAATTTTCTTGGCACGAAAATTTTTCTCCACAGCCTTCCTGTCAGCATCGTTGTATTCTTTCCTCGTCTTAGGCATTGTCACAGCAGAATCTACGACCTTTTTTGTGGAGACATAAGGACCATCACATATAACATCCCACAGCTCGGAATCTTCAGCCATGACAAAATCATGCATCCTTGTCTTCCACCACCCACAATATTGGCCATTGAACCTGGGTGGTCTGTAGGTAGACTGACCCTCTTCGAAGTTTGGCAGAGCAGCCATGAGGATCCTTTCTAGGTGTTAACCTTATAGAAGAACCCGCTCTGATACCAATTGATAGGATATATGAGTCCACCAAATTATATAGAGACCAGGTCCTATATAGGTTTCGATCAGATAAGGCTAATGCAACAATAAGTAAATGGAACAGGGAACTTTTACGTGGAAAAATCCCTGCTCAAGGGGATAAAAAACCACGACCTGCACTGGTAGGATTTCCACTTCACTATGAGCAATCTTTAGATTACAACCTATGCAATCTAGAAATTAAACTCTTAATCCCTCACTAACTTGTAATACACCTATTACAAGCCACTTTGCAATACACCTATTACAAAGACTAGAACTCATGACTAACTCTAGTCACGATACAAACACTAAAGGTTTATAGTTTACAAGGGGTTCCTAATTAAAGCTTCTAGATAAGCAAAGTAGGAATTACAATGAAGAACAATTACAAAGTTACAACTCAACTAAGGACATACAAGAGACTTGTTGTAGGAACTGGTCCGCAGTGGTGTTGTACTTTGTTCTTGATGTACTTGAGAATTGAAAGCTTGATTGTCAGATGCTTTGAGTGCTTGAATGAATTCTCAATTGTTCAAGTGATGTTTTGTTGTAATATTTAGTTGATACAACTTGGATGACATCACTTGAATGATGTAGTCACTTGGTTGGTACAAGGTCAATGAGAAGTGACTGTTGCACTGTGCTGCACTGTCTGTACAGTGCAGGCAGTCACTTTCCAGCTGTATAGAGTTGACTTCGTACTACTGTCAGGGAAACCCAAGGAGATCGGGCCCCTGTGTTAATTCTTTATCTTCCGAAGTCATAGCAGCTCACATTAGCTTGAGTCCGTTGATTGAGTTCTGTACCAAGTGTATCAGGTTCTTTATCTGGTTCTTTGATAGTAAGTTTGTTAGATCATCAAAACATGAAGCTAAGGTACTATAAACCCATCAAAACCTTCACACACATAAATGAACAGAATTACAAAACACGAAACATCTGATGCAAGTAATACACTCTCAAGGAACCAATCGATGGACATGGGGATGGAAACCACTAATGACCACCAGTCTAACCACTCGGACCAAGAAGTAAGCCTGATCCCACCCAGCGCTAGGAACAGACAAGACCAAGAAGAGGAAAATCATAGGCAAATCACCCCATTCCTTCACAAACTTAAGAAGAATTTAGTTGAAACACAGTACCAAAACCAAATAGCAGTCCAAAAATTGGTAGAAGGGCATGACACTTCAGACCAATCGAAAAACACTATGAATTGGAGAACTTTATCCCTATCACCTCCACAGACAAGGAAAGGATCTACAACAACTGGACAAACTCTGTTATTATAAAAATCTTCGGCAGGAAAATAGGTTATTCCTTCCTACAAAATAAAATCACAGCAATATGGAAACCAAATGAAGACAATACCCTAATAGACCTAGGTCATTACTACTACCTAATAAAGTTTTCAAACCCAGAAAACTACGACAAAGCCCTTCATGGAGGACCATGGTTCATTGGAAACCAATTCCTAACTGTCCGGAAATGGGAACCCAGATTCATAGCCTCAGAAGCCTCACAAACTTACTCAGCCATCTGGGCTAGATTATCGGAATTACCAATAGAATTTTACGACTACGAAATACTCCAAAAAATAGGAACAAAACTAGGAAAGTTGTTAAGGATAGATCTTTGCACCGCCTCAACCACTAGGGGCAAATATGCGAGAGCATGTATACTAGTGCCCATAGAAAGCCCTCTTAAAATGCATGTTATTATAGGAAGAAATTATCAAAAGATCGCCTACGAGGGATTTAATGTGCTTTGCTGACAATGTGGTAGATTGGGCCATGTCCAAACAAACTGCCCTAACCCAAAGCCAACAAATGGAAAAGAAAAAATTGCTAAGCACCAAAACAATGAAGACATTGAGTCTCTAGCAGAAGAGATAGACTACTGGACCATCGTTACCCATAAGAAAACTAGGAAAATGGATGAACAAATAGGAAGGAAAAACACCCCTCCACAAAGACAACCAAAATTAGATTATAGAATGCAGGGGAAAGCTCTGATGCATGACACCACTCAAGCCACAAAATCCGGCCGAAACGTTGAACCAAGATAAGAGTTCAGAAGGAAAAACACTGAAATAGTCAACAAAATCGATACAAAGCTACAACCAACGGATAATAGCACTTTACAAATAAAACCAATGGCAATCAATTCATGGCATTAAATGCAATTACGGACGAGATGGATGACAAAATGGAAACCTTAGAAGAGGCAACACAAACCTCAACAAACCAGCCAAAGAGTCCACTGGATATTCACAATAAGCCATCAAGACCAGTTATACCGTCAATGCATTTAATCCCTCCCTTCAATAACCAAAGACCTAGAAGCATAAATGTCATAGGAAATCCGCTCGTCCCGGAAAAAACCAATGAAACAACACCAACCCACGCTAATTCAAAGAACCCAATGGGAACCAACACTCCACACTATGCCCTAATTAGCAATGATAACGGCACAATGGATATTGACCCTTGCAACACCCAAGAAGTTGTCAAAACCTCATTAATTAGTGACAACAAAACTCAGATCCCCAAGGACAACATACCTCTAGCAGCCGAAATTCCATTACTCCAAACAATCATAGTACAAATCAAAACAACTCCCAAGAGAATGTCAACTCACTAGACTCTAACAACCATGTCCTTCCTATACTAGAAAGTAACATAGAACAAGGGCAGAATAACCACTGCTATATACTCACATTACCAAGCAATAACATCATAAACCAAGCAAAGGAAAACCTAGAGAAACACCACAAGGAACTCACAAAAGATGCCAAGATTACCCACCAACAGCTACTACAGGAGGCACCAAAGGAATCACAAGAGGAATGTGTGGACTCGCGAGCAACACCAAGGAGGCCAACAACTGAACAATCAAGTAATGAATCAGTGTCATCCAATAGTGTATGCAACACCACCATTACCATAAAACCACATCCCACTATCGTGGCTGGAGTACGGCCTAACGGGATATTCATTAAACATAAACCTGCATCATGAGGGCCAGGACATCATCATTCAAATAGAGAACCCGAGTTACCTAGCCCAACAGAGGGGCTAAGGATAGGGCAGGACAGTGTAGAAAACCACCCATAGCTAGCCCTAATGGACCCACAACCTCAAATGAACTCACCATACCCAACCATGGGAGCTCACCCATCCCTATGGAGTCTCCATCAATAGATCACCCCAAGCATACCAATACCTCTAAGCATGAACCTACCCCTCTTCCACAACAATCCACAACACAACCAACCACCACCATACATATACTACTCGAACATACAGCCAACTCAAGGAACTACAACATCACCCATCAACTAATGCAACAGACGGACGATGAGGAAGACGAGGAAGGGTCATCAACAACACGAAGAGTTGAGTATGCCATGCTATGAACATAAAAAATGCTAGTGTTCAAGGAAAGAAAAGAAAAAAGAGTCATCTTACGCTGCCCGGTGAATTTGAGGAAATGCTTGATAAATTTACAGGAGTTACTAAGCCCACCAGCAATCTTCAAATACGGGGTTGTAATGATCCCATCGATGTACGCCAACATGAACATGGCAAGTCCTCATCATGTACAGGAGGAGATCACCCCACCCCTATCTAGACCAATGAGTATGATAGTATGGAATTGTATGGCAGCGGGAAAAGACGAGTTTAGGAGAACTTTTAGGTCAATGCTGGACTATATTAGACCTTTCCTAGTAGCACTCTCGGAAACAAATATGGCGGACCACGGCATGCTCATAAACGACTTTGGATTCACCCACATAGCTCAGGTTACAGGTCAAGGCAACTCAGGAGGCATGGTTATGATGTGGAAAGTAGGAGATATTCTGGTGGACCTAATTGGAACCACTTATCAAGAAATCCACGCCATGATTGGTAATCAACTCATCTACCCCCTGGCTACTATTTGTTATTTATGCTAGCAACTTAATCAAAGAAAGAGTTGTCCTTTGGAATAACCTAAAAACAGTAGCTACAAGTTTTAAGGGACTTTGGTTAGTCACAGGAGACTTCAACGAAGTCACTAAGGCAAAAGAAAAATTTGGAGGACTCCCTATAAATTACTCTAGAATATCGAATTTCCTTAACTGTCTAGACTTTTGCGGGTTTATTGATCTAGGGTACAAGGGTTCAAAATTTACGTAGACAAATAAAAGGAAAAAAACTAGAACATTAATCATGGAAATATTGGATAGATATGTAGCAAACTCAAGCTGGATCAACTTATTAAAGAAGCTCATGTCACACACTTAACAAGAATTCACTCTAAGCCACTGCCCCATAAAACTAGACCTATTCAAAAAAAAATCACACAGCAATGATATCTTCAAAATATATTCCATGTGGTTATCTCACCCAACTTTCAAAAATCTTGTTAAGGAGTCATGGACCAACCAGGATAATATACTAGAAGCAATAAAAAAAATTCCAAAAAATATGAAAGAATGGTATATTAGCACATTTGGCAACATTTTTCATAAGAAAAATGCTATAATCTTTAGAATTAATGGAATACAAAATTCTCCAAACTATACGACCAGTCAATTCCTACTTGAACTTGAAGTAAATCTATTAGAGGAAAATAATGGCATTCTAAAACTAGAGGAGGCAATTTGGAGGCTCAAATCCCGAGTACAATAGTTGAATGAAGGGGATGTGAGCACAAAATTTTTTCACATCACTACCATGCAACATAGTAGAATGAATAGAATCCTAAGTCTTAAAGACAAAGTGAGCAACTGGTACTACGACCAAAAAGATATTAAATCCATTATAAACAACTATTACACAAGCCTTTTTACAACAGACCATAGCACCTCTTATAAAGTAAATCATTACATGTCCTTCTATGCAAAGCTAGATAACATAGACCAAGAAATCTTGTGCCAAGACATTACAACCCTTGAAAGTAAAAGTGATGTGGACTCGTTTAAACCCTATAAAGCACCCGGGGCGGATGGTCTGCATCCATTTTTCTACCAGAAATTTTGGAATGAAACTAAAGAGAAATTACTAATTTTTGTAAAGACACCTTTAGGAGGAAAAAATGACCGAAGACATGAATAACTCCTATATTTGCCTAATCCCAAAATGCCAAAATGCTGAAACTATCAAGCAATATAGACCTATTAGTTTGTGCAACACTGCCTATAACGTAGTAACAAAAATCATCGTCAATAGAATTAAACACCTCCTGTCCAAAATAATTCATCCAACACAAACTAGATTCATGAAGGGCAAAAGATCTTCAGACAATGCCATCATTGTCCACGAGGTTTTAAACCACTTTAAAAATTTAAAGGGAATAAAGGGAAAATTCTAATTAAAATAGACTTAGAAAAGACGTTCGACAAATTAGAATGGTCCTTTATAAAATTCTCACTAACTTCCCTAAAATTCCCCCAAGACCTAATTGACCTAATAATGTCCTGCATCTCTACCAGGTCTACCTCCATCATTATCAACGGATCCAACACAGAGCCTTTTAAACCTTCTAGAGGTATTCTCCAAGGAGATCCCCTATCCCTCTACTTCATTTCCACGCAAATTCTCTCAAGACTAATTCATCATGAAATTGACTGTTGTAGGCGGGATCCAATCGAAATCTCTTCAAAAAGTCCCCTCTATCCTATCTATTCTTTGCAGATGACCTAATTCTTCTAGCAAATGCTAACCAAAAGAGTTGCAACTCCATTATAGACACCCTTAATAAATTTTGTGCACATTCAGGCCAATCTATCAGCTTCAACAAATCAAGGCTAATTTTTTCTGAAAATACTCCACTAAATATGAGAATTGACTTTAGCAACTGCCTATGAATAAGCCACACTAGAAAATTTTGTAAGTACATAGGATTTCCCATAGGTTTCTCTAATTCCTCAAAGAAAGACTTCCAATATATAATCGACCGACTAAACAGTAGACTAAAGGGGTGGAAAATCTCCTTAACATAGCTGGGAGGACCACCCTCATTAAATCAACTTTGACCGCAATCCCTAAGGATGTTATGCAAATCTACAACCTTCCCCAAGCTACTATTAAAAACGTTGATAGCATCCAAAGAAACTTCCTATGAGGAAGCACCTCAGAGAAAATAAAGTGTCATTTGATAAGTTGGGACACAGCCACAAAACCAAAGCAGGAAGGAGGTCTGGGATTATATAAATCAAAATGGAAAAACCAATCCTTCAGCGCTCGGTTAGCTTGGAGATATAAGAAAGATCACAAATCTCTTTGGAGTAGGGTACTTCATAACAGAAATAACACTAGGAATTCCCACCAAAGCTGGAATCTCCAAGATAAAAATGGCTCCCACATCTAGAAAAACATTGTCCGAGGCACTACTAGTTAAAACGGGGCATTCACTGGGAAGTTGGGAACGAGAAATCCATAAAGACTTGGCAGGATGCCTGGCTAGGTAACAAGGAAATCTTAAGATCCTTAATCTATGGCCCCTTAATATATCATGAACAATACAAACCACTGGCGGATATTATTGAAAATAACACATACAATACTAACAATTATGATAAATGTAACAAGATTCGACTTTAGTGAGAGAAAATTCTCTGCCTTCTCTCTACTCACCCACACCCTTACACACTAGAATCATTTTCCAAGAATGAACCCAGAAACAGCTGGAAATTTACCTCATGCATCCATTTCGCCAAAACCACCAGATTTACTTATTGATTATTCAATGTCAAATAATTACTCCACCCCAAATACTTCAACCACTGCCTCGTTTAAGGATAAATTGCTCTCCCAGAAAATTATAACGGACACTCTAATTAATTCAAACATCAACATGCTTGATTATTCTGAGCCAATAAGGGATGAATCCTCTCACGAATCTCTCTCCTCCCAATTCAAACACATCTCTCTAACAGACGGACAGAAAATGAATGTATTCACCATGGAAGTTCTCTCTGATAATCAACCTCCTGGGTAAAAGAGTGGTCCATCATTACCTAAAAAGAAAGATCCAAGACCTTTGGAAACCAAACGAACCCTTTCCATTAATTTATCTAGGATCAGACTTTTATATAGTAAAATTTACCAAGGAAGAAGACATGGCAAAAGCTTTACAACAAGCACCGTGGTTTATTAATGGCCACTACCTATCAGTCCGAAGGTGGGAGCCTAATTTTGTTGCTAGCAAAGCTAAAGAAGTATACTCAGCTATCTGGGTTCGACTTTCACAGTTACTCACAGAGTTCTACGATGGAATAGTGCTTGGAAGGATTGAAAAGTCAATTAGGAAGCTACTGCGCATAGATGCCTGTACAAGCTCAAGAATCAGAGGAAGGTATGCGAGACTATGTGTGCAAGTACCACTAGACCAGCCGGTCCAAACTGCAGTTCAGATTGGTGCACATATACAACAACTAGTGTACGAAAGAGAAAATTTTTTGTGTAAGGCATGTGGTAGATTGGGCCACACAGCACCTTCATGCATCTACCCTAAAACAGACATAGTGAAGCAGACACGAGAAGGACCCTGGGTCATCTCCTCTAACTCCACAGCTAAGGGGCAAACAAGTGAGGATCTATGGCAAACAGTGTCATTTCCCAAAGGAAACAAGCACAAGCGATACACTGCCACTTCATCACAGGTCAAAAATCAAGAAAAACAACCAGGTATCAGTGTCAATATATTTGATGCGGCATCAGGTAAATTTCTAAATACTCAAAAACTAGCTTTTAAGCCTAAAACTGCTAATACTGCGGAGCAACTAATTATGAACGAGACAAACTATCAATCTTCTAAAAAGCCTTACGGTCTTAATACTAATACTACCACTTTTGTTCCAACATCTAATAAGTTTTCATCACTACTATCTGGAAATNTAATCTAGGGTCGGAAATAACTGAGCATAACATGCAAACTCAATCCCCTACAATAGATACTCAATCATTGCCTCACGAACCCCAAGTTTCCCCTGCCATTACATCTTCCCCTTCACAATATGAATCCACCACAACCTCTCACACGCAGGAGAATACCACTAAACCAACTTTCCCCTCATCAACGTCCATCCATACTGTCCAGAATGGACAATCAAATACCAAACCCCAATATGCCGATATATGTAACAAATGCCCTCCCACGGGAACATCAACCAATGACATAGTTAGAACAAGGGCTTCAGGGCCAGGCAGCCTTCTTCACCCTGAACATTTAGAACCAAGAGGTTCTATTTGTTCTCCATAACCCTCAGATCCTAGCACAACTAATCTCAGAGGGCATGAGGCTAGCGATGTCAAACTACATCAACCACCTTTGGTTGACGAATGTCCTCGACCCCATAGCTCCAGCACTAGCACCTGCTCTACTCCACAACATGCAAGCCCGATGGAACCTTCCACACCACTACAATCCATTGCAGAACATGCAACTCCTCTACCAACTTCCATTCTTTGCTCCACTGGATCAAAACACTCCCCCCTTGATCCATGCATGGCAGCCTGTGCCACAATATTTCCCACCACCAATGGATATTTACCATGAACAACCCCATCTCCATCACAATGCACCCGTACCAGAAGAGGAAAGAATGGTGGACCAAGAGCAAATCATCCCACCACTAAACATAACATCGTTCACAAAAATTTCAAACCTACACGCGGTCAAGATCATGCTATTTCAGGCAATGGAGGACAAGAAGTATGTTTGCAAGTGACCACAGGAACTGTTCAAATGTTCCTTCGACATCAGGCCTCCACTAAACGAGGCAGTAGGCAACTTTGCAGTTATACTAAGCCCATCAGTAAAGGGAAGTGTCCTACACCATCCCTCTCTCGATCCCTCAATGAATAGACTTCCCAACATTGTCATTTGGAACATCAGGGGTGGAAACAATGATGAATTCAAGCGCCATTTCAGGGATCTTCTAAATACTCACAACCCTTCTCTAGTTGCCCTTCTGGAAACTCGAATGACCAATCACATAGGCATTAGAGATGACTTCCACTTTTCCAACATGGAAGAAATCCCTGCTCAAGGTCAATCTGGGGGAGTTGCCATCCTTTGGCATGACACTACTGTCCAACTCAGTCATATACGCCTTGATGGTCAGGAAATCCATGCCATGATCCAGGAATTTCCCCATCACCAACCTTGGTTGTTCAGTATTGTTTACACTAGAACTAAAGTTAATATTAGGTCTCAACTATGGTTAAACCTAGAAAATATTGCTAATAACTATAAAGGCATGTGGTTCCTAGGTGGTGATTTTAATGAAGTGTCTAGTCAACAGGATAAATGGGGAGGCAGACCTATTAACCGTAATAGAGCCTCAAGTTTTCAATCTTGTATTAACCACTATCAACATATGGATCTTGGTTTCAAAGGAGCAAAATACACGTGGTCCAATCATAGACATAATCGCCCTGATTTAATTCTAGAACGACTTGATAGGTGTTTTATTAATGAACAATGGCTTGAATATTACCCAGATGCTTTTCTTACCCATCTCCCTAAGACATACTCTGATCACACACCCCTCCTCATATCACTATCAGATTGCACTAGGCTTCATGCTCACCGTATCTTTCCTCTTGAAACCTACTGGTGCCAGCATCCAGTCATGGACACCTGGAATGGCCAAAATTTACCCAATGCTACCACTCTTTTCACTAACAAAGTAAAGGCTGGGCTGCTACCACTTTTGGTGATGTTAAACAAAAAAAAAAAACGAAAAAACTCATGGACAAGTAAGTTAGTCGGGAACTACCA